>NW_027507323.1:0-51093 GCF_052324685.1 Brachyhypopomus gauderio | reverse complement strand
CCTTTCCAAGCATCAAAAATATGTATGTTTTTGCATTAAATATAGTTGAAATGTACATAGTGTCTATGTGTTTTATACCAGATAAATGAAAATGTTATTACCTATCGTTTGGTACCAATTTCAAAGCTATAGCATCAATCTCTGGGAATGTAGTTTTAACACTAGGAGTCCCAGCATTTTCATTCCACACTTTTTCCACCTGGTCTCCACCAGGGGGCAGTTCTGGGGATATTTGCATTCCATTAGGCCACCCTTTGTTATGTACATGCAGCCACTTATAGGTAGACGGGTGAGGGGGGGGGTGATGGTGTGAACCATCAGTTCATTGTTCTGCTGGATGTGTTTAAAATTAAAAAAACGCTATTGGCTGCTAGAACGCGCTAAATGACGTCATCTCCGCACATACAGGTATGTTTGTGTTTTTGAACCTAAGGTTGTGGGGGAGGGTGAAAAAGAAAAGCGTTTGAGTGTGTCTTTGAGCTGATTAATTATTTCTTTTTTTCCATATAGTACTGTACTGCCACCTAGTGGTTCATGCTCGTATCTCGAGCGTGCACTCGGGTGTCGAACAGAAATTTTGCTCGTCTCGGTGCTCGTATCTTGGATCGCTCGTATATAGAGCAGCTCGTATCTCGAGGTACCACTGTAATAATAATCTTTATTTGTATAGCACCTTTCATACATACATGCAACTCAAAGTGCTAAAAACTACTGAAAATAAGGTAAAAAAAAATTACTTGTCTCTCCCCCTCATTTCTAACCACATTTTAGGCTGTTATAGTTGGTGATTGTGTAAGGCACCTCTTCCTGTACTATTTACTGTATTTTAGACATTGAGGGCTTTTGAGGGGACGGTGTGGATGAACACTGACCAGTGGCTGACCATGAACACTGAACACTGACCCTCTTTTCTCGCCTCCTCTTTTCGCTGTATGGCCCACCTAACCCCAATTATTTTTATTACTACTGTACTGTATTTTACAGAATTGTTTTCTTTTGATTCTTACATAAAAATAAAAGTTGTCCTCCAAAGATTAGTGTTAATGAAAAAGTAGTTTTTTGAACAGGTCTAGTGAGCCAAACGCCCCACCTGCCCTGTAGTAAATAGTTGTACATAATAAAAAAAATGTAAATATCAAATCAAATCCAATGAAATATATTTTGGTTTTCCACAACACATGTTGTCACAAAGCAGCTTTACAGGATTTACAAGTTTTAAATATGTTGTTATATGTTTATTATGTGTGTATAGTTGTACTTGTAGTGAAGGAGCACTGTTTGATAATAATAAAAAATGATCAAATCCTCTTGGGGCGGACATTTAATCCTTTATAAGGTAAAGATACATTGATAATTCAATTGAATAAAAAATATACTATTAGTTTATATTAATAATCAAATGAAGGAAATGATAATATATGAAAGATTTGACTTGACTCTCAGCCGACAATTAGCTGGATGCTAACGTTATATAGGAAATCCCATAGGAATGCTATCGGAAATTAGCATTATCATGGCGGTGCAAATTGGCTTTCTAAAACAGCAAAGAGCGAGCAGGCTGTTTGTCTAATGTAAAGCATTAGTAGTAATGAAGAAAAGGTTTTCCTGTAGCGTTGGCTTGGTTCGGGCCAGTCCCCCCTCAACCGATGCATACCGGCTATTAGCCAGGATCAGGAGGTCACAGTGGGGTTTGAACCCTGCACTGAGTGGCCTGTCGCCCAACACCTTATCCACTGACCTACAGGACAACCAATTATGCTTAAAACAAAAAATACATTTGAAGACATCAAATCCTCTTGGGGTGGACATTTAATCCTTTATAAGGTAAAGATACATTGATAATTCAATTTAATAAAAAATATACTATTCGTTTCATTAATAATCAAATGAAGGAAATGATAATATATCAAAGATATGACTTCACTCTCGGCCGACAATTAGCTCCATGCTAATGTTATATTGGAAATCCCATACCAATGCTACCGGAAATTAGCATTATCATGGCGGTGCTAATTGGCTTTCTAAAACACCAAGTACAACATCTATCAATAAGGTCGCTTTTTTATTTATACCATTAGTTTCATTAATAATCAAATGAAAGAAATTATAATATATCAAAGATTTGACTTCACTCTCGGCCGACAATTAGCTCCATGCTAATGTTATATTGGAAATCCCATACCAATGCTACCGGAAATTAGCATTATCATGGCGGTGCTAATTGGCTTCACCAAGTACTCTCTCTGTCTCTCTCTCTCTATCTATCTATCTATCTATCTATCTATCTATCTATTTATCTATCTATCTATCTATCTATCTATCTATCTATCTGCTAAATAATTGGGGAAAAAATTGTTTGAATCTATTCTAGACAGAAAATACCCAATAAAGCCAATGAGAGTATCAAACAAATACATGTGCTATATATTTACAGAGGATATTAGTAGCGGTAGTATTAGACTTTCTGGGTGCACCACAGAGCTGCTGCCTCATTCTTGCTCTGTTAATTAACATAATAAAGGGTGATGTTTGGTCCTGCTGATTGCTGGCAAGACAGAGGGGAAGGAGGGGTGATGTCCTGACGATTAGGATACAGAAATATCTGTATTTCTCTTTCTTTAATTCCCAGGAGAGTCTGGGACCCGACGGCGTTCAAGGCCATCATCGCGTGGTCGACGTGGCTGACGGTCCGGTGGAGCTGCGTCACCAGGCTTTTGTGACATAGCAGAGGGTGGACGGCATCGTTGCTCTCCGGGACAAACTGCCAGAGAGCGACAAAGGCGGGGCTTTCTGCCCGCCATGTCACAGACACCGACTGGTGAAGGGACGGTTCAAAAGCAGCCATTCGTAGACCTCTGTTGTCGCTGGGACACAGAGTCTGAAGCGGTAGGCAAACCTTCAGTAATCCAGTAGCTTCAGGATTTTCTAGGTTGGCTTGTACAGTGACAATAGTTCTCTAGCCCATGATACACTGGATGTTGTTTTGCCATTCTGGAGTATGGCAAGGATTAAAACACTAGACCAAATGCAGTCAATCACTTCATGATCCTCCATGAGAAATACAGGAAAATAGTCAAAAACAAGAGAAGAGACAACACAACAGAGGAAGAGAAAGGAACTGCAATGAGTGATTGACTGCATTTGGTCTAGTAAGTGTTTTAATCCTTGCCATACTCCAGAATGGCGATACACCTGGCGATTAGTAGGAAGTTGACAGCCACTGATGCTGGAGCTGGGCTGCCCAATGAGATACACATGACTGGAACACCTTGTGGCAGGAGATTTCTCCACCTTTCTTCTCTTCTCTGTTGGTTCGTCCTGTTCACTTGTATCGCTGACCACTTTCCCGCTGTGCAGATGTCTTACAGATGCCACGATCTCAGCAGTTCACAATCTTAAATTAAGATATAAAGCTTAGTTGGTTCAAACCTATTTCTCAATGTAATGTGTGATCATTGTGATATATGTACAATAGAGTAACATTTTTGAGATAGTCATGTACAGTGTTGCGATAACGGCGTCATTTTGTCAGTAACGGGATAATATAATTAATTACTTTTCCTGTCGTTACAACGCCGTTGACGTTACTGGTCATTAAAAGCGGTGCGTTACTATATATTGATATACTAACAGTAATGCGAGCGGACCACTGCCCAGGCTAGTGAGGAGTAACAGATCTCGATAGGTCACAGTCCTCGGTGTAACACCTGTTTAACTTAACAAGGCTAAGGCAGCGTTATGGTAGCCAATCCGAGCCAGTGTTTTTACACGCGCGCCAAAGCACACCAGTGACACGACAAAAACGGAGAAGAGACAGAAATAGCGAGTCAGAAGCAAGCCGAAGAAAAATTATCATTTTTCAAGGTGGCGATATAAACATTATTTAAGAAAATACTTGAAGTTCCTGAATGTTTACCAGACTGGGTATTTGATTTATTTAAGAATAGAGGTTTTATTCTTAAGTTTACTTCTGTTCTGAACAATCCAGTTGTTTCAGGTTGAGAGAATTTTATTTAATTTGATAGATGTCAATGTAAATATGTAAATAGATGTAGTTTGGCCTTTGAATAATCTGTTACATATTTACCACATCACATATCTTTCTTCTCCGAGGTTCACTTGGGGAGTAACACTGCAGTTGGAGCCTACAATTCCAGTATCATCGCTCCGACATGGAATGAAAACCTGGCGTTCATCATAAGACATTTACATTGACAATATCAGCACCCAGAACTTTCATTCTAGTTACCTTATACTTAGCCTGATTGTGTGATTTATTTGTAACTTGTGTATTAGTCTGTATAATTTGTTTTTGTGTAATTTGTGTGTTAACGGGCCGCCCAATGGACGATGGGTTCCCTTTTGAGTCTTGGTCCTCCCAAGGTTTCTTCCTATTCCCCACCATCTAGGGAGTTTTTCCTTGCCACTGTCGCCTTTGGCTTGCTCATAAGGGATTTGGACCCATAGTATTGTTAACTTTGTAAATACTGTAAAGCGCTTTGTGACAACATATGTTGTGAAAAGCGCTATACAAATATATTTGATATTTGATTTAAATGCACTTTATATAGTGTAACTGTTTACTTTTGCTTTTTATTATTATTATTATTTACAAAGATTTGGGGTTTTAAAGGATTTTATCCTGCACTGGTCTGTTGATGTGCAATAAATACTCATTTCAACTGACTGTGAAAACTGCTTTTTCAAAAAATCCTTATTCATTGGCATATAACTTTTTTTTAACTGTAATGCAAATAGTTACTTTCCCTGGTAACGAGTTACTTGTATTATAGAGTAATTCAGTTACTAACTCAGTTACGTTTTTGAACAAGTAGTGAGTAACTATAACTAATTACTTTTTTAAAGTAACGTTCCCAACACTGGTCATGTATCATACGATGTCATCCTTTCCAAGCATCAAAAATATGTATGTTTTTGCATTAAATATAGTTGAAATGTACATAGTGTCTATGTGTTTTATACCAGATAAATGAAAATGTTATTACCTATCGTTTGGTACCAATTTCAAAGCTATAGCATCAATCTCTGGGAATGTAGTTTTAACACTAGGAGTCCCAGCATTTTCATTCCACACTTTTTCCACCTGGTCTCCACCAGGGGGCAGTTCTGGGGATATTTGCATTCCATTAGGCCACCCTTTGTTATGTACATGCAGCCACTTATAGGTAGACGGGTGAGGGGGGGGTGATGGTGTGAACCATCAGTTCATTGTTCTGCTGGATGTGTTTAAAATTAAAAAAACGCTATTGGCTGCTAGAACGCGCTAAATGACGTCATCTCCGCACATACAGGTATGTTTGTGTTTTTGAACCTAAGGTTGTGGGGGAGGGTGAAAAAGAAAAGCGTTTGAGTGTGTCTTTGAGCTGATTAATTATTTCTTTTTTTCCATATAGTACTGTACTGCCACCTAGTGGTTCATGCTCGTATCTCGAGCGTGCACTCGGGTGTCGAACAGAAATTTTGCTCGTCTCGGTGCTCGTATCTTGGATCGCTCGTATATAGAGCAGCTCGTATCTCGAGGTACCACTGTAATAATAATCTTTATTTGTATAGCACCTTTCATACATACATGCAACTCAAAGTGCTAAAAACTACTGAAAATAAGGTAAAAAAAAAATTACTTGTCTCTCCCCCTCATTTCTAACCACATTTTAGGCTGTTATAGTTGGTGATTGTGTAAGGCACCTCTTCCTGTACTATTTACTGTATTTTAGACATTGAGGGCTTTTGAGGGGACGGTGTGGATGAACACTGACCAGTGGCTGACCATGAACACTGAACACTGACCCTCTTTTCTCGCCTCCTCTTTTCGCTGTATGGCCCACCTAACCCCAATTATTTTTATTACTACTGTACTGTATTTTACAGAATTGTTTTCTTTTGATTCTTACATAAAAATAAAAGTTGTCCTCCAAAGATTAGTGTTAATGAAAAAGTAGTTTTTTGAACAGGTCTAGTGAGCCAAACGCCCCACCTGCCCTGTAGTAAATAGTTGTACATAATAAAAAAAATGTAAATATCAAATCAAATCCAATGAAATATATTTTGGTTTTCCACAACACATGTTGTCACAAAGCAGCTTTACAGGATTTACAAGTTTTAAATATGTTGTTATATGTTTATTATGTGTGTATAGTTGTACTTGTAGTGAAGGAGCACTGTTTGATAATAATAAAAAATGATCAAATCCTCTTGGGGCGGACATTTAATCCTTTATAAGGTAAAGATACATTGATAATTCAATTGAATAAAAAATATACTATTAGTTTATATTAATAATCAAATGAAGGAAATGATAATATATGAAAGATTTGACTTGACTCTCAGCCGACAATTAGCTGGATGCTAACGTTATATAGGAAATCCCATAGGAATGCTATCGGAAATTAGCATTATCATGGCGGTGCAAATTGGCTTTCTAAAACAGCAAAGAGCGAGCAGGCTGTTTGTCTAATGTAAAGCATTAGTAGTAATGAAGAAAAGGTTTTCCTGTAGCGTTGGCTTGGTTCGGGCCAGTCCCCCCTCAACCGATGCATACCGGCTATTAGCCAGGATCAGGAGGTCACAGTGGGGTTTGAACCCTGCACTGAGTGGCCTGTCGCCCAACACCTTATCCACTGACCTACAGGACAACCAATTATGCTTAAAACAAAAAATACATTTGAAGACATCAAATCCTCTTGGGGTGGACATTTAATCCTTTATAAGGTAAAGATACATTGATAATTCAATTTAATAAAAAATATACTATTCGTTTCATTAATAATCAAATGAAGGAAATGATAATATATCAAAGATATGACTTCACTCTCGGCCGACAATTAGCTCCATGCTAATGTTATATTGGAAATCCCATACCAATGCTACCGGAAATTAGCATTATCATGGCGGTGCTAATTGGCTTTCTAAAACACCAAGTACAACATCTGTCAATAAGGTCACTTTTTTATTTATACCATTAGTTTCATTAATAATCAAATGAAAGAAATTATAATATATCAAAGATTTGACTTCACTCTCGGCCGACAATTAGCTCCATGCTAATGTTATATTGGAAATCCCATACGAATGGTACCGGAAATTAGCATTATCATGGCGGTGCTAATTGGCTTCACCAAGTACTCTCTCTGTCTCTCTCTCTCTCTATCTATCTATCTATCTATCTATCTATCTATCTATTTATCTATCTATCTATCTATCTATCTATCTATCTATCTATCTGCTAAATAATTGGGGAAAAAATTGTTTGAATCTATTCTAGACAGAAAATACCCAATAAAGCCAATGAGAGTATCAAACAAATACATGTGCTATATATTTACAGAGGATATTAGTAGCGGTAGTATTAGACTTTCTGGGTGCACCACAGAGCTGCTGCCTCATTCTTGCTCTGTTAATTAACATAATAAAGGGTGATGTTTGGTCCTGCTGATTGCTGGCAAGACAGAGGGGAAGGAGGGGTGATGTCCTGACGATTAGGATACAGAAATATCTGTATTTCTCTTTCTTTAATTCCCAGGAGAGTCTGGGACCCGACGGCGTTCAAGGCCATCATCGCGTGGTCGACGTGGCTGACGGTCCGGTGGAGCTGCGTCACCAGGCTTTTGTGACATAGCAGAGGGTGGACGGCATCGTTGCTCTCCGGGACAAACTGCCAGAGAGCGACAAAGGCGGGGCTTTCTGCCCGCCATGTCACAGACACCGACTGGTGAAGGGACGGTTCAAAAGCAGCCATTCGTAGACCTCTGTTGTCGCTGGGACACAGAGTCTGAAGCGGTAGGCAAACCTTCAGTAATCCAGTAGCTTCAGGATTTTCTAGGTTGGCTTGTACAGTGACAATAGTTCTCTAGCCCATGATACACTGGATGTTGTTTTGCCATTCTGGAGTATGGCAAGGATTAAAACACTAGACCAAATGCAGTCAATCACTTCATGATCCTCCATGAGAAATACAGGAAAATAGTCAAAAACAAGAGAAGAGACAACACAACAGAGGAAGAGAAAGGAACTGCAATGAGTGATTGACTGCATTTGGTCTAGTAAGTGTTTTAATCCTTGCCATACTCCAGAATGGCGATACACCTGGCGATTAGTAGGAAGTTGACAGCCACTGATGCTGGAGCTGGGCTGCCCAATGAGATACACATGACTGGAACACCTTGTGGCAGGAGATTTCTCCACCTTTCTTCTCTTCTCTGTTGGTTCGTCCTGTTCACTTGTATCGCTGACCACTTTCCCGCTGTGCAGATGTCTTACAGATGCCACGATCTCAGCAGTTCACAATCTTAAATTAAGATATAAAGCTTAGTTGGTTCAAACCTATTTCTCAATGTAATGTGTGATCATTGTGATATATGTACAATAGAGTAACATTTTTGAGATAGTCATGTACAGTGTTGCGATAACGGCGTCATTTTGTCAGTAACGGGATAATATAATTAATTACTTTTCCTGTCGTTACAACGCCGTTGACGTTACTGGTCATTAAAAGCGGTGCGTTACTATATATTGATATACTAACAGTAATGCGAGCGGACCACTGCCCAGGCTAGTGAGGAGTAACAGATCTCGATAGGTCACAGTCCTCGGTGTAACACCTGTTTAACTTAACAAGGCTAAGGCAGCGTTATGGTAGCCAATCCGAGCCAGTGTTTTTACACGCGCGCCAAAGCACACCAGTGACACGACAAAAACGGAGAAGAGACAGAAATAGCGAGTCAGAAGCAAGCCGAAGAAAAATTATCATTTTTCAAGGTGGCGATATAAACATTATTTAAGAAAATACTTGAAGTTCCTGAATGTTTACCAGACTGGGTATTTGATTTATTTAAGAATAGAGGTTTTATTCTTAAGTTTACTTCTGTTCTGAACAATCCAGTTGTTTCAGGTTGAGAGAATTTTATTTAATTTGATAGATGTCAATGTAAATATGTAAATAGATGTAGTTTGGCCTTTGAATAATCTGTTACATATTTACCACATCACATATCTTTCTTCTCCGAGGTTCACTTGGGGAGTAACACTGCAGTTGGAGCCTACAATTCCAGTATCATCGCTCCGACATGGAATGAAAACCTGGCGTTCATCATAAGACATTTACATTGACAATATCAGCACCCAGAACTTTCATTCTAGTTACCTTATACTTAGCCTGATTGTGTGATTTATTTGTAACTTGTGTATTAGTCTGTATAATTTGTTTTTGTGTAATTTGTGTGTTAACGGGCCGCCCAATGGACGATGGGTTCCCTTTTGAGTCTTGGTCCTCCCAAGGTTTCTTCCTATTCCCCACCATCTAGGGAGTTTTTCCTTGCCACTGTCGCCTTTGGCTTGCTCATAAGGGATTTGGACCCATAGTATTGTTAACTTTGTAAATACTGTAAAGCGCTTTGTGACAACATATGTTGTGAAAAGCGCTATACAAATATATTTGATATTTGATTTAAATGCACTTTATATAGTGTAACTGTTTACTTTTGCTTTTTATTATTATTATTATTTACAAAGATTTGGGGTTTTAAAGGATTTTATCCTGCACTGGTCTGTTGATGTGCAATAAATACTCATTTCAACTGACTGTGAAAACTGCTTTTTCAAAAAATCCTTATTCATTGGCATATAACTTTTTTTTAACTGTAATGCAAATAGTTACTTTCCCTGGTAACGAGTTACTTGTATTATAGAGTAATTCAGTTACTAACTCAGTTACGTTTTTGAACAAGTAGTGAGTAACTATAACTAATTACTTTTTTAAAGTAACGTTCCCAACACTGGTCATGTATCATACGATGTCATCCTTTCCAAGCATCAAAAATATGTATGTTTTTGCATTAAATATAGTTGAAATGTACATAGTGTCTATGTGTTTTATACCAGATAAATGAAAATGTTATTACCTATCGTTTGGTACCAATTTCAAAGCTATAGCATCAATCTCTGGGAATGTAGTTTTAACACTAGGAGTCCCAGCATTTTCATTCCACACTTTTTCCACCTGGTCTCCACCAGGGGGCAGTTCTGGGGATATTTGCATTCCATTAGGCCACCCTTTGTTATGTACATGCAGCCACTTATAGGTAGACGGGTGAGGGGGGGGTGATGGTGTGAACCATCAGTTCATTGTTCTGCTGGATGTGTTTAAAATTTAAAAAACGCTATTGGCTGCTAGAACGCGCTAAATGACGTCATCTCCGCACATACAGGTATGTTTGTGTTTTTGAACCTAAGGTTGTGGGGGAGGGTGAAAAAGAAAAGCGTTTGAGTGTGTCTTTGAGCTGATTAATTATTTCTTTTTTTCCATATAGTACTGTACTGCCACCTAGTGGTTCATGCTCGTATCTCGAGCGTGCACTCGGGTGTCGAACAGAAATTTTGCTCGTCTCGGTGCTCGTATCTTGGATCGCTCGTATATAGAGCAGCTCGTATCTCGAGGTACCACTGTAATAATAATCTTTATTTGTATAGCACCTTTCATACATACATGCAACTCAAAGTGCTAAAAACTACTGAAAATAAGGTAAAAAAAAATTACTTGTCTCTCCCCCTCATTTCTAACCACATTTTAGGCTGTTATAGTTGGTGATTGTGTAAGGCACCTCTTCCTGTACTATTTACTGTATTTTAGACATTGAGGGCTTTTGAGGGGACGGTGTGGATGAACACTGACCAGTGGCTGACCATGAACACTGAACACTGACCCTCTTTTCTCGCCTCCTCTTTTCGCTGTATGGCCCACCTAACCCCAATTATTTTTATTACTACTGTACTGTATTTTACAGAATTGTTTTCTTTTGATTCTTACATAAAAATAAAAGTTGTCCTCCAAAGATTAGTGTTAATGAAAAAGTAGTTTTTTGAACAGGTCTAGTGAGCCAAACGCCCCACCTGCCCTGTAGTAAATAGTTGTACATAATAAAAAAAATGTAAATATCAAATCAAATCCAATGAAATATATTTTGGTTTTCCACAACACATGTTGTCACAAAGCAGCTTTACAGGATTTACAAGTTTTAAATATGTTGTTATATGTTTATTATGTGTGTATAGTTGTACTTGTAGTGAAGGAGCACTGTTTGATAATAATAAAAAATGATCAAATCCTCTTGGGGCGGACATTTAATCCTTTATAAGGTAAAGATACATTGATAATTCAATTGAATAAAAAATATACTATTAGTTTATATTAATAATCAAATGAAGGAAATGATAATATATGAAAGATTTGACTTGACTCTCAGCCGACAATTAGCTGGATGCTAACGTTATATAGGAAATCCCATAGGAATGCTATCGGAAATTAGCATTATCATGGCGGTGCAAATTGGCTTTCTAAAACAGCAAAGAGCGAGCAGGCTGTTTGTCTAATGTAAAGCATTAGTAGTAATGAAGAAAAGGTTTTCCTGTAGCGTTGGCTTGGTTCGGGCCAGTCCCCCCTCAACCGATGCATACCGGCTATTAGCCAGGATCAGGAGGTCACAGTGGGGTTTGAACCCTGCACTGAGTGGCCTGTCGCCCAACACCTTATCCACTGACCTACAGGACAACCAATTATGCTTAAAACAAAAAATACATTTGAAGACATCAAATCCTCTTGGGGTGGACATTTAATCCTTTATAAGGTAAAGATACATTGATAATTCAATTTAATAAAAAATATACTATTCGTTTCATTAATAATCAAATGAAGGAAATGATAATATATCAAAGATATGACTTCACTCTCGGCCGACAATTAGCTCCATGCTAATGTTATATTGGAAATCCCATACCAATGCTACCGGAAATTAGCATTATCATGGCGGTGCTAATTGGCTTTCTAAAACACCAAGTACAACATCTGTCAATAAGGTCGCTTTTTTATTTATACCATTAGTTTCATTAATAATCAAATGAAAGAAATTATAATATATCAAAGATTTGACTTCACTCTCGGCCGACAATTAGCTCCATGCTAATGTTATATTGGAAATCCCATACCAATGCTACCGGAAATTAGCATTATCATGGCGGTGCTAATTGGCTTCACCAAGTACTCTCTCTGTCTCTCTCTCTCTCTATCTATCTATCTATCTATCTATCTATCTATCTATTTATCTATCTATCTATCTATCTATCTATCTATCTATCTATCTATCTGCTAAATAATTGGGGAAAAAATTGTTTGAATCTATTCTAGACAGAAAATACCCAATAAAGCCAATGAGAGTATCAAACAAATACATGTGCTATATATTTACAGAGGATATTAGTAGCGGTAGTATTAGACTTTCTGGGTGCACCACAGAGCTGCTGCCTCATTCTTGCTCTGTTAATTAACATAATAAAGGGTGATGTTTGGTCCTGCTGATTGCTGGCAAGACAGAGGGGAAGGAGGGGTGATGTCCTGACGATTAGGATACAGAAATATCTGTATTTCTCTTTCTTTAATTCCCAGGAGAGTCTGGGACCCGACGGCGTTCAAGGCCATCATCGCGTGGTCGACGTGGCTGACGGTCCGGTGGAGCTGCGTCACCAGGCTTTTGTGACATAGCAGAGGGTGGACGGCATCGTTGCTCTCCGGGACAAACTGCCAGAGAGCGACAAAGGCGGGGCTTTCTGCCCGCCATGTCACAGACACCGACTGGTGAAGGGACGGTTCAAAAGCAGCCATTCGTAGACCTCTGTTGTCGCTGGGACACAGAGTCTGAAGCGGTAGGCAAACCTTCAGTAATCCAGTAGCTTCAGGATTTTCTAGGTTGGCTTGTACAGTGACAATAGTTCTCTAGCCCATGATACACTGGATGTTGTTTTGCCATTCTGGAGTATGGCAAGGATTAAAACACTAGACCAAATGCAGTCAATCACTTCATGATCCTCCATGAGAAATACAGGAAAATAGTCAAAAACAAGAGAAGAGACAACACAACAGAGGAAGAGAAAGGAACTGCAATGAGTGATTGACTGCATTTGGTCTAGTAAGTGTTTTAATCCTTGCCATACTCCAGAATGGCGATACACCTGGCGATTAGTAGGAAGTTGACAGCCACTGATGCTGGAGCTGGGCTGCCCAATGAGATACACATGACTGGAACACCTTGTGGCAGGAGATTTCTCCACCTTTCTTCTCTTCTCTGTTGGTTCGTCCTGTTCACTTGTATCGCTGACCACTTTCCCGCTGTGCAGATGTCTTACAGATGCCACGATCTCAGCAGTTCACAATCTTAAATTAAGATATAAAGCTTAGTTGGTTCAAACCTATTTCTCAATGTAATGTGTGATCATTGTGATATATGTACAATAGAGTAACATTTTTGAGATAGTCATGTACAGTGTTGCGATAACGGCGTCATTTTGTCAGTAACGGGATAATATAATTAATTACTTTTCCTGTCGTTACAACGCCGTTGACGTTACTGGTCATTAAAAGCGGTGCGTTACTATATATTGATATACTAACAGTAATGCGAGCGGACCACTGCCCAGGCTAGTGAGGAGTAACAGATCTCGATAGGTCACAGTCCTCGGTGTAACACCTGTTTAACTTAACAAGGCTAAGGCAGCGTTATGGTAGCCAATCCGAGCCAGTGTTTTTACACGCGCGCCAAAGCACACCAGTGACACGACAAAAACGGAGAAGAGACAGAAATAGCGAGTCAGAAGCAAGCCGAAGAAAAATTATCATTTTTCAAGGTGGCGATATAAACATTATTTAAGAAAATACTTGAAGTTCCTGAATGTTTACCAGACTGGGTATTTGATTTATTTAAGAATAGAGGTTTTATTCTTAAGTTTACTTCTGTTCTGAACAATCCAGTTGTTTCAGGTTGAGAGAATTTAATTTAATTTGATAGATGTCAATGTAAATATGTAAATAGATGTAGTTTGGCCTTTGAATAATCTGTTACATATTTACCACATCACATATCTTTCTTCTCCGAGGTTCACTTGGGGAGTAACACTGCAGTTGGAGCCTACAATTCCAGTATCATCGCTCCGACATGGAATGAAAACCTGGCGTTCATCATAAGACATTTACATTGACAATATCAGCACCCAGAACTTTCATTCTAGTTACCTTATACTTAGCCTGATTGTGTGATTTATTTGTAACTTGTGTATTAGTCTGTATAATTTGTTTTTGTGTAATTTGTGTGTTAACGGGCCGCCCAATGGACGATGGGTTCCCTTTTGAGTCTTGGTCCTCCCAAGGTTTCTTCCTATTCCCCACCATCTAGGGAGTTTTTCCTTGCCACTGTCGCCTTTGGCTTGCTCATAAGGGATTTGGACCCATAGTATTGTTAACTTTGTAAATACTGTAAAGCGCTTTGTGACAACATATGTTGTGAAAAGCGCTATACAAATATATTTGATATTTGATTTAAATGCACTTTATATAGTGTAACTGTTTACTTTTGCTTTTTATTATTATTATTATTTACAAAGATTTGGGGTTTTAAAGGATTTTATCCTGCACTGGTCTGTTGATGTGCAATAAATACTCATTTCAACTGACTGTGAAAACTGCTTTTTCAAAAAATCCTTATTCATTGGCATATAACTTTTTTTTAACTGTAATGCAAATAGTTACTTTCCCTGGTAACGAGTTACTTGTATTATAGAGTAATTCAGTTACTAACTCAGTTACGTTTTTGAACAAGTAGTGAGTAACTATAACTAATTACTTTTTTAAAGTAACGTTCCCAACACTGGTCATGTATCATACGATGTCATCCTTTCCAAGCATCAAAAATATGTATGTTTTTGCATTAAATATAGTTGAAATGTACATAGTGTCTATGTGTTTTATACCAGATAAATGAAAATGTTATTACCTATCGTTTGGTACCAATTTCAAAGCTATAGCATCAATCTCTGGGAATGTAGTTTTAACACTAGGAGTCCCAGCATTTTCATTCCACACTTTTTCCACCTGGTCTCCACCAGGGGGCAGTTCTGGGGATATTTGCATTCCATTAGGCCACCCTTTGTTATGTACATGCAGCCACTTATAGGTAGACGGGTGAGGGGGGGGTGATGGTGTGAACCATCAGTTCATTGTTCTGCTGGATGTGTTTAAAATTAAAAAAACGCTATTGGCTGCTAGAACGCGCTAAATGACGTCATCTCCGCACATACAGGTATGTTTGTGTTTTTGAACCTAAGGTTGTGGGGGAGGGTGAAAAAGAAAAGCGTTTGAGTGTGTCTTTGAGCTGATTAATTATTTCTTTTTTTCCATATAGTACTGTACTGCCACCTAGTGGTTCATGCTCGTATCTCGAGCGTGCACTCGGGTGTCGAACAGAAATTTTGCTCGTCTCGGTGCTCGTATCTTGGATCGCTCGTATATAGAGCAGCTCGTATCTCGAGGTACCACTGTAATAATAATCTTTATTTGTATAGCACCTTTCATACATACATGCAACTCAAAGTGCTAAAAACTACTGAAAATAAGGTAAAAAAAAAATTACTTGTCTCTCCCCCTCATTTCTAACCACATTTTAGGCTGTTATAGTTGGTGATTGTGTAAGGCACCTCTTCCTGTACTATTTACTGTATTTTAGACATTGAGGGCTTTTGAGGGGACGGTGTGGATGAACACTGACCAGTGGCTGACCATGAACACTGAACACTGACCCTCTTTTCTCGCCTCCTCTTTTCGCTGTATGGCCCACCTAACCCCAATTATTTTTATTACTACTGTACTGTATTTTACAGAATTGTTTTCTTTTGATTCTTACATAAAAATAAAAGTTGTCCTCCAAAGATTAGTGTTAATGAAAAAGTAGTTTTTTGAACAGGTCTAGTGAGCCAAACGCCCCACCTGCCCTGTAGTAAATAGTTGTACATAATAAAAAAAATGTAAATATCAAATCAAATCCAATGAAATATATTTTGGTTTTCCACAACACATGTTGTCACAAAGCAGCTTTACAGGATTTACAAGTTTTAAATATGTTGTTATATGTTTATTATGTGTGTATAGTTGTACTTGTAGTGAAGGAGCACTGTTTGATAATAATAAAAAATGATCAAATCCTCTTGGGGCGGACATTTAATCCTTTATAAGGTAAAGATACATTGATAATTCAATTGAATAAAAAATATACTATTAGTTTATATTAATAATCAAATGAAGGAAATGATAATATATGAAAGATTTGACTTGACTCTCAGCCGACAATTAGCTGGATGCTAACGTTATATAGGAAATCCCATAGGAATGCTATCGGAAATTAGCATTATCATGGCGGTGCAAATTGGCTTTCTAAAACAGCAAAGAGCGAGCAGGCTGTTTGTCTAATGTAAAGCATTAGTAGTAATGAAGAAAAGGTTTTCCTGTAGCGTTGGCTTGGTTCGGGCCAGTCCCCCCTCAACCGATGCATACCGGCTATTAGCCAGGATCAGGAGGTCACAGTGGGGTTTGAACCCTGCACTGAGTGGCCTGTCGCCCAACACCTTATCCACTGACCTACAGGACAACCAATTATGCTTAAAACAAAAAATACATTTGAAGACATCAAATCCTCTTGGGGTGGACATTTAATCCTTTATAAGGTAAAGATACATTGATAATTCAATTTAATAAAAAATATACTATTCGTTTCATTAATAATCAAATGAAGGAAATGATAATATATCAAAGATATGACTTCACTCTCGGCCGACAATTAGCTCCATGCTAATGTTATATTGGAAATCCCATACCAATGCTACCGGAAATTAGCATTATCATGGCGGTGCTAATTGGCTTTCTAAAACACCAAGTACAACATCTGTCAATAAGGTCACTTTTTTATTTATACCATTAGTTTCATTAATAATCAAATGAAAGAAATTATAATATATCAAAGATTTGACTTCACTCTCGGCCGACAATTAGCTCCATGCTAATGTTATATTGGAAATCCCATACCAATGCTACCGGAAATTAGCATTATCATGGCGGTGCTAATTGGCTTCACCAAGTACTCTCTCTGTCTCTCTCTCTCTCTATCTATCTATCTATCTATCTATCTATCTATCTATTTATCTATCTATCTATCTATCTATCTATCTATCTATCTATCTGCTAAATAATTGGGGAAAAAATTGTTTGAATCTATTCTAGACAGAAAATACCCAATAAAGCCAATGAGAGTATCAAACAAATACATGTGCTATATATTTACAGAGGATATATATTAGACTTTCTGGGTGCACCACAGAGCTGCTGCCTCATTCTTGCTCTGTTAATTAACATAATAAAGGGTGATGTTTGGTCCTGCTGATTGCTGGCAAGACAGAGGGGAAGGAGGGGTGATGTCCTGACGATTAGGATACAGAAATATCTGTATTTCTCTTTCTTTAATTCCCAGGAGAGTCTGGGACCCGACGGCGTTCAAGGCCATCATCGCGTGGTCGACGTGGCTGACGGTCCGGTGGAGCTGCGTCACCAGGCTTTTGTGACATAGCAGAGGGTGGACGGCATCGTTGCTCTCCGGGACAAACTGCCAGAGAGCGACAAAGGCGGGGCTTTCTGCCCGCCATGTCACAGACACCGACTGGTGAAGGGACGGTTCAAAAGCAGCCATTCGTAGACCTCTGTTGTCGCTGGGACACAGAGTCTGAAGCGGTAGGCAAACCTTCAGTAATCCAGTAGCTTCAGGATTTTCTAGGTTGGCTTGTACAGTGACAATAGTTCTCTAGCCCATGATACACTGGATGTTGTTTTGCCATTCTGGAGTATGGCAAGGATTAAAACACTAGACCAAATGCAGTCAATCACTTCATGATCCTCCATGAGAAATACAGGAAAATAGTCAAAAACAAGAGAAGAGACAACACAACAGAGGAAGAGAAAGGAACTGCAATGAGTGATTGACTGCATTTGGTCTAGTAAGTGTTTTAATCCTTGCCATACTCCAGAATGGCGATACACCTGGCGATTAGTAGGAAGTTGACAGCCACTGATGCTGGAGCTGGGCTGCCCAATGAGATACACATGACTGGAACACCTTGTGGCAGGAGATTTCTCCACCTTTCTTCTCTTCTCTGTTGGTTCGTCCTGTTCACTTGTATCGCTGACCACTTTCCCGCTGTGCAGATGTCTTACAGATGCCACGATCTCAGCAGTTCACAATCTTAAATTAAGATATAAAGCTTAGTTGGTTCAAACCTATTTCTCAATGTAATGTGTGATCATTGTGATATATGTACAATAGAGTAACATTTTTGAGATAGTCATGTACAGTGTTGCGATAACGGCGTCATTTTGTCAGTAACGGGATAATATAATTAATTACTTTTCCTGTCGTTACAACGCCGTTGACGTTACTGGTCATTAAAAGCGGTGCGTTACTATATATTGATATACTAACAGTAATGCGAGCGGACCACTGCCCAGGCTAGTGAGGAGTAACAGATCTCGATAGGTCACAGTCCTCGGTGTAACACCTGTTTAACTTAACAAGGCTAAGGCAGCGTTATGGTAGCCAATCCGAGCCAGTGTTTTTACACGCGCGCCAAAGCACACCAGTGACACGACAAAAACGGAGAAGAGACAGAAATAGCGAGTCAGAAGCAAGCCGAAGAAAAATTATCATTTTTCAAGGTGGCGATATAAACATTATTTAAGAAAATACTTGAAGTTCCTGAATGTTTACCAGACTGGGTATTTGATTTATTTAAGAATAGAGGTTTTATTCTTAAGTTTACTTCTGTTCTGAACAATCCAGTTGTTTCAGGTTGAGAGAATTTTATTTAATTTGATAGATGTCAATGTAAATATGTAAATAGATGTAGTTTGGCCTTTGAATAATCTGTTACATATTTACCACATCACATATCTTTCTTCTCCGAGGTTCACTTGGGGAGTAACACTGCAGTTGGAGCCTACAATTCCAGTATCATCGCTCCGACATGGAATGAAAACCTGGCGTTCATCATAAGACATTTACATTGACAATATCAGCACCCAGAACTTTCATTCTAGTTACCTTATACTTAGCCTGATTGTGTGATTTATTTGTAACTTGTGTATTAGTCTGTATAATTTGTTTTTGTGTAATTTGTGTGTTAACGGGCCGCCCAATGGACGATGGGTTCCCTTTTGAGTCTTGGTCCTCCCAAGGTTTCTTCCTATTCCCCACCATCTAGGGAGTTTTTCCTTGCCACTGTCGCCTTTGGCTTGCTCATAAGGGATTTGGACCCATAGTATTGTTAACTTTGTAAATACTGTAAAGCGCTTTGTGACAACATATGTTGTGAAAAGCGCTATACAAATATATTTGATATTTGATTTAAATGCACTTTATATAGTGTAACTGTTTACTTTTGCTTTTTATTATTATTATTATTTACAAAGATTTGGGGTTTTAAAGGATTTTATCCTGCACTGGTCTGTTGATGTGCAATAAATACTCATTTCAACTGACTGTGAAAACTGCTTTTTCAAAAAATCCTTATTCATTGGCATATAACTTTTTTTTAACTGTAATGCAAATAGTTACTTTCCCTGGTAACGAGTTACTTGTATTATAGAGTAATTCAGTTACTAACTCAGTTACGTTTTTGAACAAGTAGTGAGTAACTATAACTAATTACTTTTTTAAAGTAACGTTCCCAACACTGGTCATGTATCATACGATGTCATCCTTTCCAAGCATCAAAAATATGTATGTTTTTGCATTAAATATAGTTGAAATGTACATAGTGTCTATGTGTTTTATACCAGATAAATGAAAATGTTATTACCTATCGTTTGGTACCAATTTCAAAGCTATAGCATCAATCTCTGGGAATGTAGTTTTAACACTAGGAGTCCCAGCATTTTCATTCCACACTTTTTCCACCTGGTCTCCACCAGGGGGCAGTTCTGGGGATATTTGCATTCCATTAGGCCACCCTTTGTTATGTACATGCAGCCACTTATAGGTAGACGGGTGAGGGGGGGGTGATGGTGTGAACCATCAGTTCATTGTTCTGCTGGATGTGTTTAAAATTTAAAAAACGCTATTGGCTGCTAGAACGCGCTAAATGACGTCATCTCCGCACATACAGGTATGTTTGTGTTTTTGAACCTAAGGTTGTGGGGGAGGGTGAAAAAGAAAAGCGTTTGAGTGTGTCTTTGAGCTGATTAATTATTTCTTTTTTTCCATATAGTACTGTACTGCCACCTAGTGGTTCATGCTCGTATCTCGAGCGTGCACTCGGGTGTCGAACAGAAATTTTGCTCGTCTCGGTGCTCGTATCTTGGATCGCTCGTATATAGAGCAGCTCGTATCTCGAGGTACCACTGTAATAATAATCTTTATTTGTATAGCACCTTTCATACATACATGCAACTCAAAGTGCTAAAAACTACTGAAAATAAGGTAAAAAAAAATTACTTGTCTCTCCCCCTCATTTCTAACCACATTTTAGGCTGTTATAGTTGGTGATTGTGTAAGGCACCTCTTCCTGTACTATTTACTGTATTTTAGACATTGAGGGCTTTTGAGGGGACGGTGTGGATGAACACTGACCAGTGGCTGACCATGAACACTGAACACTGACCCTCTTTTCTCGCCTCCTCTTTTCGCTGTATGGCCCACCTAACCCCAATTATTTTTATTACTACTGTACTGTATTTTACAGAATTGTTTTCTTTTGATTCTTACATAAAAATAAAAGTTGTCCTCCAAAGATTAGTGTTAATGAAAAAGTAGTTTTTTGAACAGGTCTAGTGAGCCAAACGCCCCACCTGCCCTGTAGTAAATAGTTGTACATAATAAAAAAAATGTAAATATCAAATCAAATCCAATGAAATATATTTTGGTTTTCCACAACACATGTTGTCACAAAGCAGCTTTACAGGATTTACAAGTTTTAAATATGTTGTTATATGTTTATTATGTGTGTATAGTTGTACTTGTAGTGAAGGAGCACTGTTTGATAATAATAAAAAATGATCAAATCCTCTTGGGGCGGACATTTAATCCTTTATAAGGTAAAGATACATTGATAATTCAATTGAATAAAAAATATACTATTAGTTTATATTAATAATCAAATGAAGGAAATGATAATATATGAAAGATTTGACTTGACTCTCAGCCGACAATTAGCTGGATGCTAACGTTATATAGGAAATCCCATAGGAATGCTATCGGAAATTAGCATTATCATGGCGGTGCAAATTGGCTTTCTAAAACAGCAAAGAGCGAGCAGGCTGTTTGTCTAATGTAAAGCATTAGTAGTAATGAAGAAAAGGTTTTCCTGTAGCGTTGGCTTGGTTCGGGCCAGTCCCCCCTCAACCGATGCATACCGGCTATTAGCCAGGATCAGGAGGTCACAGTGGGGTTTGAACCCTGCACTGAGTGGCCTGTCGCCCAACACCTTATCCACTGACCTACAGGACAACCAATTATGCTTAAAACAAAAAATACATTTGAAGACATCAAATCCTCTTGGGGTGGACATTTAATCCTTTATAAGGTAAAGATACATTGATAATTCAATTTAATAAAAAATATACTATTCGTTTCATTAATAATCAAATGAAGGAAATGATAATATATCAAAGATATGACTTCACTCTCGGCCGACAATTAGCTCCATGCTAATGTTATATTGGAAATCCCATACCAATGCTACCGGAAATTAGCATTATCATGGCGGTGCTAATTGGCTTTCTAAAACACCAAGTACAACATCTATCAATAAGGTCGCTTTTTTATTTATACCATTAGTTTCATTAATAATCAAATGAAAGAAATTATAATATATCAAAGATTTGACTTCACTCTCGGCCGACAATTAGCTCCATGCTAATGTTATATTGGAAATCCCATACCAATGCTACCGGAAATTAGCATTATCATGGCGGTGCTAATTGGCTTCACCAAGTACTCTCTCTGTCTCTCTCTCTCTCTATCTATCTATCTATCTATCTATCTATCTATCTATCTATTTATCTATCTATCTATCTATCTATCTATCTATCTATCTATCTGCTAAATAATTGGGGAAAAAATTGTTTGAATCTATTCTAGACAGAAAATACCCAATAAAGCCAATGAGAGTATCAAACAAATACATGTGCTATATATTTACAGAGGATATTAGTAGCGGTAGTATTAGACTTTCTGGGTGCACCACAGAGCTGCTGCCTCATTCTTGCTCTGTTAATTAACATAATAAAGGGTGATGTTTGGTCCTGCTGATTGCTGGCAAGACAGAGGGGAAGGAGGGGTGATGTCCTGACGATTAGGATACAGAAATATCTGTATTTCTCTTTCTTTAATTCCCAGGAGAGTCTGGGACCCGACGGCGTTCAAGGCCATCATCGCGTGGTCGACGTGGCTGACGGTCCGGTGGAGCTGCGTCACCAGGCTTTTGTGACATAGCAGAGGGTGGACGGCATCGTTGCTCTCCGGGACAAACTGCCAGAGAGCGACAAAGGCGGGGCTTTCTGCCCGCCATGTCACAGACACCGACTGGTGAAGGGACGGTTCAAAAGCAGCCATTCGTAGACCTCTGTTGTCGCTGGGACACAGAGTCTGAAGCGGTAGGCAAACCTTCAGTAATCCAGTAGCTTCAGGATTTTCTAGGTTGGCTTGTACAGTGACAATAGTTCTCTAGCCCATGATACACTGGATGTTGTTTTGCCATTCTGGAGTATGGCAAGGATTAAAACACTAGACCAAATGCAGTCAATCACTTCATGATCCTCCATGAGAAATACAGGAAAATAGTCAAAAACAAGAGAAGAGACAACACAACAGAGGAAGAGAAAGGAACTGCAATGAGTGATTGACTGCATTTGGTCTAGTAAGTGTTTTAATCCTTGCCATACTCCAGAATGGCGATACACCTGGCGATTAGTAGGAAGTTGACAGCCACTGATGCTGGAGCTGGGCTGCCCAATGAGATACACATGACTGGAACACCTTGTGGCAGGAGATTTCTCCACCTTTCTTCTCTTCTCTGTTGGTTCGTCCTGTTCACTTGTATCGCTGACCACTTTCCCGCTGTGCAGATGTCTTACAGATGCCACGATCTCAGCAGTTCACAATCTTAAATTAAGATATAAAGCTTAGTTGGTTCAAACCTATTTCTCAATGTAATGTGTGATCATTGTGATATATGTACAATAGAGTAACATTTTTGAGATAGTCATGTACAGTGTTGCGATAACGGCGTCATTTTGTCAGTAACGGGATAATATAATTAATTACTTTTCCTGTCGTTACAACGCCGTTGACGTTACTGGTCATTAAAAGCGGTGCGTTACTATATATTGATATACTAACAGTAATGCGAGCGGACCACTGCCCAGGCTAGTGAGGAGTAACAGATCTCGATAGGTCACAGTCCTCGGTGTAACACCTGTTTAACTTAACAAGGCTAAGGCAGCGTTATGGTAGCCAATCCGAGCCAGTGTTTTTACACGCGCGCCAAAGCACACCAGTGACACGACAAAAACGGAGAAGAGACAGAAATAGCGAGTCAGAAGCAAGCCGAAGAAAAATTATCATTTTTCAAGGTGGCGATATAAACATTATTTAAGAAAATACTTGAAGTTCCTGAATGTTTACCAGACTGGGTATTTGATTTATTTAAGAATAGAGGTTTTATTCTTAAGTTTACTTCTGTTCTGAACAATCCAGTTGTTTCAGGTTGAGAGAATTTAATTTAATTTGATAGATGTCAATGTAAATATGTAAATAGATGTAGTTTGGCCTTTGAATAATCTGTTACATATTTACCACATCACATATCTTTCTTCTCCGAGGTTCACTTGGGGAGTAACACTGCAGTTGGAGCCTACAATTCCAGTATCATCGCTCCGACATGGAATGAAAACCTGGCGTTCATCATAAGACATTTACATTGACAATATCAGCACCCAGAACTTTCATTCTAGTTACCTTATACTTAGCCTGATTGTGTGATTTATTTGTAACTTGTGTATTAGTCTGTATAATTTGTTTTTGTGTAATTTGTGTGTTAACGGGCCGCCCAATGGACGATGGGTTCCCTTTTGAGTCTTGGTCCTCCCAAGGTTTCTTCCTATTCCCCACCATCTAGGGAGTTTTTCCTTGCCACTGTCGCCTTTGGCTTGCTCATAAGGGATTTGGACCCATAGTATTGTTAACTTTGTAAATACTGTAAAGCGCTTTGTGACAACATATGTTGTGAAAAGCGCTATACAAATATATTTGATATTTGATTTAAATGCACTTTATATAGTGTAACTGTTTACTTTTGCTTTTTATTATTATTATTATTTACAAAGATTTGGGGTTTTAAAGGATTTTATCCTGCACTGGTCTGTTGATGTGCAATAAATACTCATTTCAACTGACTGTGAAAACTGCTTTTTCAAAAAATCCTTATTCATTGGCATATAACTTTTTTTTAACTGTAATGCAAATAGTTACTTTCCCTGGTAATGAGTTACTTGTATTATAGAGTAATTCAGTTACTAACTCAGTTACGTTTTTGAACAAGTAGTGAGTAACTATAACTAATTACTTTTTTAAAGTAACGTTCCCAACACTGGTCATGTATCATACGATGTCATCCTTTCCAAGCATCAAAAATATGTATGTTTTTGCATTAAATATAGTTGAAATGTACATAGTGTCTATGTGTTTTATACCAGATAAATGAAAATGTTATTACCTATCGTTTGGTACCAATTTCAAAGCTATAGCATCAATCTCTGGGAATGTAGTTTTAACACTAGGAGTCCCAGCATTTTCATTCCACACTTTTTCCACCTGGTCTCCACCAGGGGGCAGTTCTGGGGATATTTGCATTCCATTAGGCCACCCTTTGTTATGTACATGCAGCCACTTATAGGTAGACGGGTGAGGGGGGGGTGATGGTGTGAACCATCAGTTCATTGTTCTGCTGGATGTGTTTAAAATTAAAAAAACGCTATTGGCTGCTAGAACGCGCTAAATGACGTCATCTCCGCACATACAGGTATGTTTGTGTTTTTGAACCTAAGGTTGTGGGGGAGGGTGAAAAAGAAAAGCGTTTGAGTGTGTCTTTGAGCTGATTAATTATTTCTTTTTTTCCATATAGTACTGTACTGCCACCTAGTGGTTCATGCTCGTATCTCGAGCGTGCACTCGGGTGTCGAACAGAAATTTTGCTCGTCTCGGTGCTCGTATCTTGGATCGCTCGTATATAGAGCAGCTCGTATCTCGAGGTACCACTGTAATAATAATCTTTATTTGTATAGCACCTTTCATACATACATGCAACTCAAAGTGCTAAAAACTACTGAAAATAAGGTAAAAAAAAATTACTTGTCTCTCCCCCTCATTTCTAACCACATTTTAGGCTGTTATAGTTGGTGATTGTGTAAGGCACCTCTTCCTGTACTATTTACTGTATTTTAGACATTGAGGGCTTTTGAGGGGACGGTGTGGATGAACACTGACCAGTGGCTGACCATGAACACTGAACACTGACCCTCTTTTCTCGCCTCCTCTTTTCGCTGTATGGCCCACCTAACCCCAATTATTTTTATTACTACTGTACTGTATTTTACAGAATTGTTTTCTTTTGATTCTTACATAAAAATAAAAGTTGTCCTCCAAAGATTAGTGTTAATGAAAAAGTAGTTTTTTGAACAGGTCTAGTGAGCCAAACGCCCCACCTGCCCTGTAGTAAATAGTTGTACATAATAAAAAAAATGTAAATATCAAATCAAATCCAATGAAATATATTTTGGTTTTCCACAACACATGTTGTCACAAAGCAGCTTTACAGGATTTACAAGTTTTAAATATGTTGTTATATGTTTATTATGTGTGTATAGTTGTACTTGTAGTGAAGGAGCACTGTTTGATAATAATAAAAAATGATCAAATCCTCTTGGGGCGGACATTTAATCCTTTATAAGGTAAAGATACATTGATAATTCAATTGAATAAAAAATATACTATTAGTTTATATTAATAATCAAATGAAGGAAATGATAATATATGAAAGATTTGACTTGACTCTCAGCCGACAATTAGCTGGATGCTAACGTTATATAGGAAATCCCATAGGAATGCTATCGGAAATTAGCATTATCATGGCGGTGCAAATTGGCTTTCTAAAACAGCAAAGAGCGAGCAGGCTGTTTGTCTAATGTAAAGCATTAGTAGTAATGAAGAAAAGGTTTTCCTGTAGCGTTGGCTTGGTTCGGGCCAGTCCCCCCTCAACCGATGCATACCGGCTATTAGCCAGGATCAGGAGGTCACAGTGGGGTTTGAACCCTGCACTGAGTGGCCTGTCGCCCAACACCTTATCCACTGACCTACAGGACAACCAATTATGCTTAAAACAAAAAATACATTTGAAGACATCAAATCCTCTTGGGGTGGACATTTAATCCTTTATAAGGTAAAGATACATTGATAATTCAATTTAATAAAAAATATACTATTCGTTTCATTAATAATCAAATGAAGGAAATGATAATATATCAAAGATATGACTTCACTCTCGGCCGACAATTAGCTCCATGCTAATGTTATATTGGAAATCCCATACCAATGCTACCGGAAATTAGCATTATCATGGCGGTGCTAATTGGCTTTCTAAAACACCAAGTACAACATCTGTCAATAAGGTCACTTTTTTATTTATACCATTAGTTTCATTAATAATCAAATGAAAGAAATTATAATATATCAAAGATTTGACTTCACTCTCGGCCGACAATTAGCTCCATGCTAATGTTATATTGGAAATCCCATACCAATGCTACCGGAAATTAGCATTATCATGGCGGTGCTAATTGGCTTCACCAAGTACTCTCTCTGTCTCTCTCTCTCTCTATCTATCTATCTATCTATCTATCTATCTATCTATTTATCTATCTATCTATCTATCTATCTATCTATCTATCTATCTATCTGCTAAATAATTGGGGAAAAAATTGTTTGAATCTATTCTAGACAGAAAATACCCAATAAAGCCAATGAGAGTATCAAACAAATACATGTGCTATATATTTACAGAGGATATATATTAGACTTTCTGGGTGCACCACAGAGCTGCTGCCTCATTCTTGCTCTGTTAATTAACATAATAAAGGGTGATGTTTGGTCCTGCTGATTGCTGGCAAGACAGAGGGGAAGGAGGGGTGATGTCCTGACGATTAGGATACAGAAATATCTGTATTTCTCTTTCTTTAATTCCCAGGAGAGTCTGGGACCCGACGGCGTTCAAGGCCATCATCGCGTGGTCGACGTGGCTGACGGTCCGGTGGAGCTGCGTCACCAGGCTTTTGTGACATAGCAGAGGGTGGACGGCATCGTTGCTCTCCGGGACAAACTGCCAGAGAGCGACAAAGGCGGGGCTTTCTGCCCGCCATGTCACAGACACCGACTGGTGAAGGGACGGTTCAAAAGCAGCCATTCGTAGACCTCTGTTGTCGCTGGGACACAGAGTCTGAAGCGGTAGGCAAACCTTCAGTAATCCAGTAGCTTCAGGATTTTCTAGGTTGGCTTGTACAGTGACAATAGTTCTCTAGCCCATGATACACTGGATGTTGTTTTGCCATTCTGGAGTATGGCAAGGATTAAAACACTAGACCAAATGCAGTCAATCACTTCATGATCCTCCATGAGAAATACAGGAAAATAGTCAAAAACAAGAGAAGAGACAACACAACAGAGGAAGAGAAAGGAACTGCAATGAGTGATTGACTGCATTTGGTCTAGTAAGTGTTTTAATCCTTGCCATACTCCAGAATGGCGATACACCTGGCGATTAGTAGGAAGTTGACAGCCACTGATGCTGGAGCTGGGCTGCCCAATGAGATACACATGACTGGAACACCTTGTGGCAGGAGATTTCTCCACCTTTCTTCTCTTCTCTGTTGGTTCGTCCTGTTCACTTGTATCGCTGACCACTTTCCCGCTGTGCAGATGTCTTACAGATGCCACGATCTCAGCAGTTCACAATCTTAAATTAAGATATAAAGCTTAGTTGGTTCAAACCTATTTCTCAATGTAATGTGTGATCATTGTGATATATGTACAATAGAGTAACATTTTTGAGATAGTCATGTACAGTGTTGCGATAACGGCGTCATTTTGTCAGTAACGGGATAATATAATTAATTACTTTTCCTGTCGTTACAACGCCGTTGACGTTACTGGTCATTAAAAGCGGTGCGTTACTATATATTGATATACTAACAGTAATGCGAGCGGACCACTGCCCAGGCTAGTGAGGAGTAACAGATCTCGATAGGTCACAGTCCTCGGTGTAACACCTGTTTAACTTAACAAGGCTAAGGCAGCGTTATGGTAGCCAATCCGAGCCAGTGTTTTTACACGCGCGCCAAAGCACACCAGTGACACGACAAAAACGGAGAAGAGACAGAAATAGCGAGTCAGAAGCAAGCCGAAGAAAAATTATCATTTTTCAAGGTGGCGATATAAACATTATTTAAGAAAATACTTGAAGTTCCTGAATGTTTACCAGACTGGGTATTTGATTTATTTAAGAATAGAGGTTTTATTCTTAAGTTTACTTCTGTTCTGAACAATCCAGTTGTTTCAGGTTGAGAGAATTTAATTTAATTTGATAGATGTCAATGTAAATATGTAAATAGATGTAGTTTGGCCTTTGAATAATCTGTTACATATTTACCACATCACATATCTTTCTTCTCCGAGGTTCACTTGGGGAGTAACACTGCAGTTGGAGCCTACAATTCCAGTATCATCGCTCCGACATGGAATGAAAACCTGGCGTTCATCATAAGACATTTACATTGACAATATCAGCACCCAGAACTTTCATTCTAGTTACCTTATACTTAGCCTGATTGTGTGATTTATTTGTAACTTGTGTATTAGTCTGTATAATTTGTTTTTGTGTAATTTGTGTGTTAACGGGCCGCCCAATGGACGATGGGTTCCCTTTTGAGTCTTGGTCCTCCCAAGGTTTCTTCCTATTCCCCACCATCTAGGGAGTTTTTCCTTGCCACTGTCGCCTTTGGCTTGCTCATAAGGGATTTGGACCCATAGTATTGTTAACTTTGTAAATACTGTAAAGCGCTTTGTGACAACATATGTTGTGAAAAGCGCTATACAAATATATTTGATATTTGATTTAAATGCACTTTATATAGTGTAACTGTTTACTTTTGCTTTTTATTATTATTATTATTTACAAAGATTTGGGGTTTTAAAGGATTTTATCCTGCACTGGTCTGTTGATGTGCAATAAATACTCATTTCAACTGACTGTGAAAACTGCTTTTTCAAAAAATCCTTATTCATTGGCATATAACTTTTTTTTAACTGTAATGCAAATAGTTACTTTCCCTGGTAATGAGTTACTTGTATTATAGAGTAATTCAGTTACTAACTCAGTTACGTTTTTGAACAAGTAGTGAGTAACTATAACTAATTACTTTTTTAAAGTAACGTTCCCAACACTGGTCATGTATCATACGATGTCATCCTTTCCAAGCATCAAAAATATGTATGTTTTTGCATTAAATATAGTTGAAATGTACATAGTGTCTATGTGTTTTATACCAGATAAATGAAAATGTTATTACCTATCGTTTGGTACCAATTTCAAAGCTATAGCATCAATCTCTGGGAATGTAGTTTTAACACTAGGAGTCCCAGCATTTTCATTCCACACTTTTTCCACCTGGTCTCCACCAGGGGGCAGTTCTGGGGATATTTGCATTCCATTAGGCCACCCTTTGTTATGTACATGCAGCCACTTATAGGTAGACGGGTGAGGGGGGGGTGATGGTGTGAACCATCAGTTCATTGTTCTGCTGGATGTGTTTAAAATTAAAAAAACGCTATTGGCTGCTAGAACGCGCTAAATGACGTCATCTCCGCACATACAGGTATGTTTGTGTTTTTGAACCTAAGGTTGTGGGGGAGGGTGAAAAAGAAAAGCGTTTGAGTGTGTCTTTGAGCTGATTAATTATTTCTTTTTTTCCATATAGTACTGTACTGCCACCTAGTGGTTCATGCTCGTATCTCGAGCGTGCACTCGGGTGTCGAACAGAAATTTTGCTCGTCTCGGTGCTCGTATCTTGGATCGCTCGTATATAGAGCAGCTCGTATCTCGAGGTACCACTGTAATAATAATCTTTATTTGTATAGCACCTTTCATACATACATGCAACTCAAAGTGCTAAAAACTACTGAAAATAAGGTAAAAAAAAATTACTTGTCTCTCCCCCTCATTTCTAACCACATTTTAGGCTGTTATAGTTGGTGATTGTGTAAGGCACCTCTTCCTGTACTATTTACTGTATTTTAGACATTGAGGGCTTTTGAGGGGACGGTGTGGATGAACACTGACCAGTGGCTGACCATGAACACTGAACACTGACCCTCTTTTCTCGCCTCCTCTTTTCGCTGTATGGCCCACCTAACCCCAATTATTTTTATTACTACTGTACTGTATTTTACAGAATTGTTTTCTTTTGATTCTTACATAAAAATAAAAGTTGTCCTCCAAAGATTAGTGTTAATGAAAAAGTAGTTTTTTGAACAGGTCTAGTGAGCCAAACGCCCCACCTGCCCTGTAGTAAATAGTTGTACATAATAAAAAAAATGTAAATATCAAATCAAATCCAATGAAATATATTTTGGTTTTCCACAACACATGTTGTCACAAAGCAGCTTTACAGGATTTACAAGTTTTAAATATGTTGTTATATGTTTATTATGTGTGTATAGTTGTACTTGTAGTGAAGGAGCACTGTTTGATAATAATAAAAAATGATCAAATCCTCTTGGGGCGGACATTTAATCCTTTATAAGGTAAAGATACATTGATAATTCAATTGAATAAAAAATATACTATTAGTTTATATTAATAATCAAATGAAGGAAATGATAATATATGAAAGATTTGACTTGACTCTCAGCCGACAATTAGCTGGATGCTAACGTTATATAGGAAATCCCATAGGAATGCTATCGGAAATTAGCATTATCATGGCGGTGCAAATTGGCTTTCTAAAACAGCAAAGAGCGAGCAGGCTGTTTGTCTAATGTAAAGCATTAGTAGTAATGAAGAAAAGGTTTTCCTGTAGCGTTGGCTTGGTTCGGGCCAGTCCCCCCTCAACCGATGCATACCGGCTATTAGCCAGGATCAGGAGGTCACAGTGGGGTTTGAACCCTGCACTGAGTGGCCTGTCGCCCAACACCTTATCCACTGACCTACAGGACAACCAATTATGCTTAAAACAAAAAATACATTTGAAGACATCAAATCCTCTTGGGGTGGACATTTAATCCTTTATAAGGTAAAGATACATTGATAATTCAATTTAATAAAAAATATACTATTCGTTTCATTAATAATCAAATGAAGGAAATGATAATATATCAAAGATATGACTTCACTCTCGGCCGACAATTAGCTCCATGCTAATGTTATATTGGAAATCCCATACCAATGCTACCGGAAATTAGCATTATCATGGCGGTGCTAATTGGCTTTCTAAAACACCAAGTACAACATCTATCAATAAGGTCGCTTTTTTATTTATACCATTAGTTTCATTAATAATCAAATGAAAGAAATTATAATATATCAAAGATTTGACTTCACTCTCGGCCGACAATTAGCTCCATGCTAATGTTATATTGGAAATCCCATACCAATGCTACCGGAAATTAGCATTATCATGGCGGTGCTAATTGGCTTCACCAAGTACTCTCTCTGTCTCTCTCTCTCTATCTATCTATCTATCTATCTATCTATCTATCTATTTATCTATCTATCTATCTATCTATCTATCTATCTATCTATCTGCTAAATAATTGGGGAAAAAATTGTTTGAATCTATTCTAGACAGAAAATACCCAATAAAGCCAATGAGAGTATCAAACAAATACATGTGCTATATATTTACAGAGGATATTAGTAGCGGTAGTATTAGACTTTCTGGGTGCACCACAGAGCTGCTGCCTCATTCTTGCTCTGTTAATTAACATAATAAAGGGTGATGTTTGGTCCTGCTGATTGCTGGCAAGACAGAGGGGAAGGAGGGGTGATGTCCTGACGATTAGGATACAGAAATATCTGTATTTCTCTTTCTTTAATTCCCAGGAGAGTCTGGGACCCGACGGCGTTCAAGGCCATCATCGCGTGGTCGACGTGGCTGACGGTCCGGTGGAGCTGCGTCACCAGGCTTTTGTGACATAGCAGAGGGTGGACGGCATCGTTGCTCTCCGGGACAAACTGCCAGAGAGCGACAAAGGCGGGGCTTTCTGCCCGCCATGTCACAGACACCGACTGGTGAAGGGACGGTTCAAAAGCAGCCATTCGTAGACCTCTGTTGTCGCTGGGACACAGAGTCTGAAGCGGTAGGCAAACCTTCAGTAATCCAGTAGCTTCAGGATTTTCTAGGTTGGCTTGTACAGTGACAATAGTTCTCTAGCCCATGATACACTGGATGTTGTTTTGCCATTCTGGAGTATGGCAAGGATTAAAACACTAGACCAAATGCAGTCAATCACTTCATGATCCTCCATGAGAAATACAGGAAAATAGTCAAAAACAAGAGAAGAGACAACACAACAGAGGAAGAGAAAGGAACTGCAATGAGTGATTGACTGCATTTGGTCTAGTAAGTGTTTTAATCCTTGCCATACTCCAGAATGGCGATACACCTGGCGATTAGTAGGAAGTTGACAGCCACTGATGCTGGAGCTGGGCTGCCCAATGAGATACACATGACTGGAACACCTTGTGGCAGGAGATTTCTCCACCTTTCTTCTCTTCTCTGTTGGTTCGTCCTGTTCACTTGTATCGCTGACCACTTTCCCGCTGTGCAGATGTCTTACAGATGCCACGATCTCAGCAGTTCACAATCTTAAATTAAGATATAAAGCTTAGTTGGTTCAAACCTATTTCTCAATGTAATGTGTGATCATTGTGATATATGTACAATAGAGTAACATTTTTGAGATAGTCATGTACAGTGTTGCGATAACGGCGTCATTTTGTCAGTAACGGGATAATATAATTAATTACTTTTCCTGTCGTTACAACGCCGTTGACGTTACTGGTCATTAAAAGCGGTGCGTTACTATATATTGATATACTAACAGTAATGCGAGCGGACCACTGCCCAGGCTAGTGAGGAGTAACAGATCTCGATAGGTCACAGTCCTCGGTGTAACACCTGTTTAACTTAACAAGGCTAAGGCAGCGTTATGGTAGCCAATCCGAGCCAGTGTTTTTACACGCGCGCCAAAGCACACCAGTGACACGACAAAAACGGAGAAGAGACAGAAATAGCGAGTCAGAAGCAAGCCGAAGAAAAATTATCATTTTTCAAGGTGGCGATATAAACATTATTTAAGAAAATACTTGAAGTTCCTGAATGTTTACCAGACTGGGTATTTGATTTATTTAAGAATAGAGGTTTTATTCTTAAGTTTACTTCTGTTCTGAACAATCCAGTTGTTTCAGGTTGAGAGAATTTTATTTAATTTGATAGATGTCAATGTAAATATGTAAATAGATGTAGTTTGGCCTTTGAATAATCTGTTACATATTTACCACATCACATATCTTTCTTCTCCGAGGTTCACTTGGGGAGTAACACTGCAGTTGGAGCCTACAATTCCAGTATCATCGCTCCGACATGGAATGAAAACCTGGTGTTCATCATAAGACATTTACATTGACAATATCAGCACCCAGAACTTTCATTCTAGTTACCTTATACTTAGCCTGATTGTGTGATTTATTTGTAACTTGTGTATTAGTCTGTATAATTTGTTTTTGTGTAATTTGTGTGTTAACGGGCCGCCCAATGGACGATGGGTTCCCTTTTGAGTCTTGGTCCTCCCAAGGTTTCTTCCTATTCCCCACCATCTAGGGAGTTTTTCCTTGCCACTGTCGCCTTTGGCTTGCTCATAAGGGATTTGGACCCATAGTATTGTTAACTTTGTAAATACTGTAAAGCGCTTTGTGACAACATATGTTGTGAAAAGCGCTATACAAATATATTTGATATTTGATTTAAATGCACTTTATATAGTGTAACTGTTTACTTTTGCTTTTTATTATTATTATTATTTACAAAGATTTGGGGTTTTAAAGGATTTTATCCTGCACTGGTCTGTTGATGTGCAATAAATACTCATTTCAACTGACTGTGAAAACTGCTTTTTCAAAAAATCCTTATTCATTGGCATATAACTTTTTTTTTACTGTAATGCAAATAGTTACTTTCCCTGGTAACGAGTTACTTGTATTATAGAGTAATTCAGTTACTAACTCAGTTACGTTTTTGAACAAGTAGTGAGTAACTATAACTAATTACTTTTTTAAAGTAACGTTCCCAACACTGGTCATGTATCATACGATGTCATCCTTTCCAAGCATCAAAAATATGTATGTTTTTGCATTAAATATAGTTGAAATGTACATAGTGTCTATGTGTTTTATACCAGATAAATGAAAATGTTATTACCTATCGTTTGGTACCAATTTCAAAGCTATAGCATCAATCTCTGGGAATGTAGTTTTAACACTAGGAGTCCCAGCATTTTCATTCCACACTTTTTCCACCTGGTCTCCACCAGGGGGCAGTTCTGGGGATATTTGCATTCCATTAGGCCACCCTTTGTTATGTACATGCAGCCACTTATAGGTAGACGGGTGAGGGGGGGGTGATGGTGTGAACCATCAGTTCATTGTTCTGCTGGATGTGTTTAAAATTAAAAAAACGCTATTGGCTGCTAGAACGCGCTAAATGACGTCATCTCCGCACATACAGGTATGTTTGTGTTTTTGAACCTAAGGTTGTGGGGGAGGGTGAAAAAGAAAAGCGTTTGAGTGTGTCTTTGAGCTGATTAATTATTTCTTTTTTTCCATATAGTACTGTACTGCCACCTAGTGGTTCATGCTCGTATCTCGAGCGTGCACTCGGGTGTCGAACAGAAATTTTGCTCGTCTCGGTGCTCGTATCTTGGATCGCTCGTATATAGAGCAGCTCGTATCTCGAGGTACCACTGTAATAATAATCTTTATTTGTATAGCACCTTTCATACATACATGCAACTCAAAGTGCTAAAAACTACTGAAAATAAGGTAAAAAAAAAATTACTTGTCTCTCCCCCTCATTTCTAACCACATTTTAGGCTGTTATAGTTGGTGATTGTGTAAGGCACCTCTTCCTGTACTATTTACTGTATTTTAGACATTGAGGGCTTTTGAGGGGACGGTGTGGATGAACACTGACCAGTGGCTGACCATGAACACTGAACACTGACCCTCTTTTCTCGCCTCCTCTTTTCGCTGTATGGCCCACCTAACCCCAATTATTTTTATTACTACTGTACTGTATTTTACAGAATTGTTTTCTTTTGATTCTTACATAAAAATAAAAGTTGTCCTCCAAAGATTAGTGTTAATGAAAAAGTAGTTTTTTGAACAGGTCTAGTGAGCCAAACGCCCCACCTGCCCTGTAGTAAATAGTTGTACATAATAAAAAAAATGTAAATATCAAATCAAATCCAATGAAATATATTTTGGTTTTCCACAACACATGTTGTCACAAAGCAGCTTTACAGGATTTACAAGTTTTAAATATGTTGTTATATGTTTATTATGTGTGTATAGTTGTACTTGTAGTGAAGGAGCACTGTTTGATAATAATAAAAAATGATCAAATCCTCTTGGGGCGGACATTTAATCCTTTATAAGGTAAAGATACATTGATAATTCAATTGAATAAAAAATATACTATTAGTTTATATTAATAATCAAATGAAGGAAATGATAATATATGAAAGATTTGACTTGACTCTCAGCCGACAATTAGCTGGATGCTAACGTTATATAGGAAATCCCATAGGAATGCTATCGGAAATTAGCATTATCATGGCGGTGCAAATTGGCTTTCTAAAACAGCAAAGAGCGAGCAGGCTGTTTGTCTAATGTAAAGCATTAGTAGTAATGAAGAAAAGGTTTTCCTGTAGCGTTGGCTTGGTTCGGGCCAGTCCCCCCTCAACCGATGCATACCGGCTATTAGCCAGGATCAGGAGGTCACAGTGGGGTTTGAACCCTGCACTGAGTGGCCTGTCGCCCAACACCTTATCCACTGACCTACAGGACAACCAATTATGCTTAAAACAAAAAATACATTTGAAGACATCAAATCCTCTTGGGGTGGACATTTAATCCTTTATAAGGTAAAGATACATTGATAATTCAATTTAATAAAAAATATACTATTCGTTTCATTAATAATCAAATGAAGGAAATGATAATATATCAAAGATATGACTTCACTCTCGGCCGACAATTAGCTCCATGCTAATGTTATATTGGAAATCCCATACCAATGCTACCGGAAATTAGCATTATCATGGCGGTGCTAATTGGCTTTCTAAAACACCAAGTACAACATCTGTCAATAAGGTCACTTTTTTATTTATACCATTAGTTTCATTAATAATCAAATGAAAGAAATTATAATATATCAAAGATTTGACTTCACTCTCGGCCGACAATTAGCTCCATGCTAATGTTATATTGGAAATCCCATACCAATGCTACCGGAAATTAGCATTATCATGGCGGTGCTAATTGGCTTCACCAAGTACTCTCTCTGTCTCTCTCTCTCTCTATCTATCTATCTATCTATCTATCTATCTATCTATTTATCTATCTATCTATCTATCTATCTATCTATCTATCTATCTATCTGCTAAATAATTGGGGAAAAAATTGTTTGAATCTATTCTAGACAGAAAATACCCAATAAAGCCAATGAGAGTATCAAACAAATACATGTGCTATATATTTACAGAGGATATTAGTAGCGGTAGTATTAGACTTTCTGGGTGCACCACAGAGCTGCTGCCTCATTCTTGCTCTGTTAATTAACATAATAAAGGGTGATGTTTGGTCCTGCTGATTGCTGGCAAGACAGAGGGGAAGGAGGGGTGATGTCCTGACGATTAGGATACAGAAATATCTGTATTTCTCTTTCTTTAATTCCCAGGAGAGTCTGGGACCCGACGGCGTTCAAGGCCATCATCGCGTGGTCGACGTGGCTGACGGTCCGGTGGAGCTGCGTCACCAGGCTTTTGTGACATAGCAGAGGGTGGACGGCATCGTTGCTCTCCGGGACAAACTGCCAGAGAGCGACAAAGGCGGGGCTTTCTGCCCGCCATGTCACAGACACCGACTGGTGAAGGGACGGTTCAAAAGCAGCCATTCGTAGACCTCTGTTGTCGCTGGGACACAGAGTCTGAAGCGGTAGGCAAACCTTCAGTAATCCAGTAGCTTCAGGATTTTCTAGGTTGGCTTGTACAGTGACAATAGTTCTCTAGCCCATGATACACTGGATGTTGTTTTGCCATTCTGGAGTATGGCAAGGATTAAAACACTAGACCAAATGCAGTCAATCACTTCATGATCCTCCATGAGAAATACAGGAAAATAGTCAAAAACAAGAGAAGAGACAACACAACAGAGGAAGAGAAAGGAACTGCAATGAGTGATTGACTGCATTTGGTCTAGTAAGTGTTTTAATCCTTGCCATACTCCAGAATGGCGATACACCTGGCGATTAGTAGGAAGTTGACAGCCACTGATGCTGGAGCTGGGCTGCCCAATGAGATACACATGACTGGAACACCTTGTGGCAGGAGATTTCTCCACCTTTCTTCTCTTCTCTGTTGGTTCGTCCTGTTCACTTGTATCGCTGACCACTTTCCCGCTGTGCAGATGTCTTACAGATGCCACGATCTCAGCAGTTCACAATCTTAAATTAAGATATAAAGCTTAGTTGGTTCAAACCTATTTCTCAATGTAATGTGTGATCATTGTGATATATGTACAATAGAGTAACATTTTTGAGATAGTCATGTACAGTGTTGCGATAACGGCGTCATTTTGTCAGTAACGGGATAATATAATTAATTACTTTTCCTGTCGTTACAACGCCGTTGACGTTACTGGTCATTAAAAGCGGTGCGTTACTATATATTGATATACTAACAGTAATGCGAGCGGACCACTGCCCAGGCTAGTGAGGAGTAACAGATCTCGATAGGTCACAGTCCTCGGTGTAACACCTGTTTAACTTAACAAGGCTAAGGCAGCGTTATGGTAGCCAATCCGAGCCAGTGTTTTTACACGCGCGCCAAAGCACACCAGTGACACGACAAAAACGGAGAAGAGACAGAAATAGCGAGTCAGAAGCAAGCCGAAGAAAAATTATCATTTTTCAAGGTGGCGATATAAACATTATTTAAGAAAATACTTGAAGTTCCTGAATGTTTACCAGACTGGGTATTTGATTTATTTAAGAATAGAGGTTTTATTCTTAAGTTTACTTCTGTTCTGAACAATCCAGTTGTTTCAGGTTGAGAGAATTTTATTTAATTTGATAGATGTCAATGTAAATATGTAAATAGATGTAGTTTGGCCTTTGAATAATCTGTTACATATTTACCACATCACATATCTTTCTTCTCCGAGGTTCACTTGGGGAGTAACACTGCAGTTGGAGCCTACAATTCCAGTATCATCGCTCCGACATGGAATGAAAACCTGGCGTTCATCATAAGACATTTACATTGACAATATCAGCACCCAGAACTTTCATTCTAGTTACCTTATACTTAGCCTGATTGTGTGATTTATTTGTAACTTGTGTATTAGTCTGTATAATTTGTTTTTGTGTAATTTGTGTGTTAACGGGCCGCCCAATGGACGATGGGTTCCCTTTTGAGTCTTGGTCCTCCCAAGGTTTCTTCCTATTCCCCACCATCTAGGGAGTTTTTCCTTGCCACTGTCGCCTTTGGCTTGCTCATAAGGGATTTGGACCCATAGTATTGTTAACTTTGTAAATACTGTAAAGCGCTTTGTGACAACATATGTTGTGAAAAGCGCTATACAAATATATTTGATATTTGATTTAAATGCACTTTATATAGTGTAACTGTTTACTTTTGCTTTTTATTATTATTATTATTTACAAAGATTTGGGGTTTTAAAGGATTTTATCCTGCACTGGTCTGTTGATGTGCAATAAATACTCATTTCAACTGACTGTGAAAACTGCTTTTTCAAAAAATCCTTATTCATTGGCATATAACTTTTTTTTAACTGTAATGCAAATAGTTACTTTCCCTGGTAACGAGTTACTTGTATTATAGAGTAATTCAGTTACTAACTCAGTTACGTTTTTGAACAAGTAGTGAGTAACTATAACTAATTACTTTTTTAAAGTAACGTTCCCAACACTGGTCATGTATCATACGATGTCATCCTTTCCAAGCATCAAAAATATGTATGTTTTTGCATTAAATATAGTTGAAATGTACATAGTGTCTATGTGTTTTATACCAGATAAATGAAAATGTTATTACCTATCGTTTGGTACCAATTTCAAAGCTATAGCATCAATCTCTGGGAATGTAGTTTTAACACTAGGAGTCCCAGCATTTTCATTCCACACTTTTTCCACCTGGTCTCCACCAGGGGGCAGTTCTGGGGATATTTGCATTCCATTAGGCCACCCTTTGTTATGTACATGCAGCCACTTATAGGTAGACGGGTGAGGGGGGGGTGATGGTGTGAACCATCAGTTCATTGTTCTGCTGGATGTGTTTAAAATTTAAAAAACGCTATTGGCTGCTAGAACGCGCTAAATGACGTCATCTCCGCACATACAGGTATGTTTGTGTTTTTGAACCTAAGGTTGTGGGGGAGGGTGAAAAAGAAAAGCGTTTGAGTGTGTCTTTGAGCTGATTAATTATTTCTTTTTTTCCATATAGTACTGTACTGCCACCTAGTGGTTCATGCTCGTATCTCGAGCGTGCACTCGGGTGTCGAACAGAAATTTTGCTCGTCTCGGTGCTCGTATCTTGGATCGCTCGTATATAGAGCAGCTCGTATCTCGAGGTACCACTGTAATAATAATCTTTATTTGTATAGCACCTTTCATACATACATGCAACTCAAAGTGCTAAAAACTACTGAAAATAAGGTAAAAAAAAATTACTTGTCTCTCCCCCTCATTTCTAACCACATTTTAGGCTGTTATAGTTGGTGATTGTGTAAGGCACCTCTTCCTGTACTATTTACTGTATTTTAGACATTGAGGGCTTTTGAGGGGACGGTGTGGATGAACACTGACCAGTGGCTGACCATGAACACTGAACACTGACCCTCTTTTCTCGCCTCCTCTTTTCGCTGTATGGCCCACCTAACCCCAATTATTTTTATTACTACTGTACTGTATTTTACAGAATTGTTTTCTTTTGATTCTTACATAAAAATAAAAGTTGTCCTCCAAAGATTAGTGTTAATGAAAAAGTAGTTTTTTGAACAGGTCTAGTGAGCCAAACGCCCCACCTGCCCTGTAGTAAATAGTTGTACATAATAAAAAAAATGTAAATATCAAATCAAATCCAATGAAATATATTTTGGTTTTCCACAACACATGTTGTCACAAAGCAGCTTTACAGGATTTACAAGTTTTAAATATGTTGTTATATGTTTATTATGTGTGTATAGTTGTACTTGTAGTGAAGGAGCACTGTTTGATAATAATAAAAAATGATCAAATCCTCTTGGGGCGGACATTTAATCCTTTATAAGGTAAAGATACATTGATAATTCAATTGAATAAAAAATATACTATTAGTTTATATTAATAATCAAATGAAGGAAATGATAATATATGAAAGATTTGACTTGACTCTCAGCCGACAATTAGCTGGATGCTAACGTTATATTGGAAATCCCATAGGAATGCTATCGGAAATTAGCATTATCATGGCGGTGCTAATTGGCTTTCTAAAACAGCAAAGAGCGAGCAGGCTGTTTGTCTAATGTAAAGCATTAGTAGTAATGAAGAAAAGGTTTTCCTGTAGCGTTGGCTTGGTTCGGGCCAGTCCCCCCTCAACCGATGCATACCGGCTATTAGCCAGGATCAGGAGGTCACAGTGGGGTTTGAACCCTGCACTGAGTGGCCTGTCGCCCAACACCTTATCCACTGACCTACAGGACAACCAATTATGCTTAAAACAAAAAATACATTTGAAGACATCAAATCCTCTTGGGGTGGACATTTAATCCTTTATAAGGTAAAGATACATTGATAATTCAATTTAATAAAAAATATACTATTCGTTTCATTAATAATCAAATGAAGGAAATGATAATATATCAAAGATATGACTTCACTCTCGGCCGACAATTAGCTCCATGCTAATGTTATATTGGAAATCCCATACCAATGCTACCGGAAATTAGCATTATCATGGCGGTGCTAATTGGCTTTCTAAAACACCAAGTACAACATCTGTCAATAAGGTCGCTTTTTTATTTATACCATTAGTTTCATTAATAATCAAATGAAAGAAATTATAATATATCAAAGATTTGACTTCACTCTCGGCCGACAATTAGCTCCATGCTAATGTTATATTGGAAATCCCATACGAATGGTACCGGAAATTAGCATTATCATGGCGGTGCTAATTGGCTTCACCAAGTACTCTCTCTGTCTCTCTCTCTCTCTATCTATCTATCTATCTATCTATCTATCTATCTATTTATCTATCTATCTATCTATCTATCTATCTATCTATCTATCTATCTGCTAAATAATTGGGGAAAAAATTGTTTGAATCTATTCTAGACAGAAAATACCCAATAAAGCCAATGAGAGTATCAAACAAATACATGTGCTATATATTTACAGAGGATATTAGTAGCGGTAGTATTAGACTTTCTGGGTGCACCACAGAGCTGCTGCCTCATTCTTGCTCTGTTAATTAACATAATAAAGGGTGATGTTTGGTCCTGCTGATTGCTGGCAAGACAGAGGGGAAGGAGGGGTGATGTCCTGACGATTAGGATACAGAAATATCTGTATTTCTCTTTCTTTAATTCCCAGGAGAGTCTGGGACCCGACGGCGTTCAAGGCCATCATCGCGTGGTCGACGTGGCTGACGGTCCGGTGGAGCTGCGTCACCAGGCTTTTGTGACATAGCAGAGGGTGGACGGCATCGTTGCTCTCCGGGACAAACTGCCAGAGAGCGACAAAGGCGGGGCTTTCTGCCCGCCATGTCACAGACACCGACTGGTGAAGGGACGGTTCAAAAGCAGCCATTCGTAGACCTCTGTTGTCGCTGGGACACAGAGTCTGAAGCGGTAGGCAAACCTTCAGTAATCCAGTAGCTTCAGGATTTTCTAGGTTGGCTTGTACAGTGACAATAGTTCTCTAGCCCATGATACACTGGATGTTGTTTTGCCATTCTGGAGTATGGCAAGGATTAAAACACTAGACCAAATGCAGTCAATCACTTCATGATCCTCCATGAGAAATACAGGAAAATAGTCAAAAACAAGAGAAGAGACAACACAACAGAGGAAGAGAAAGGAACTGCAATGAGTGATTGACTGCATTTGGTCTAGTAAGTGTTTTAATCCTTGCCATACTCCAGAATGGCGATACACCTGGCGATTAGTAGGAAGTTGACAGCCACTGATGCTGGAGCTGGGCTGCCCAATGAGATACACATGACTGGAACACCTTGTGGCAGGAGATTTCTCCACCTTTCTTCTCTTCTCTGTTGGTTCGTCCTGTTCACTTGTATCGCTGACCACTTTCCCGCTGTGCAGATGTCTTACAGATGCCACGATCTCAGCAGTTCACAATCTTAAATTAAGATATAAAGCTTAGTTGGTTCAAACCTATTTCTCAATGTAATGTGTGATCATTGTGATATATGTACAATAGAGTAACATTTTTGAGATAGTCATGTACAGTGTTGCGATAACGGCGTCATTTTGTCAGTAACGGGATAATATAATTAATTACTTTTCCTGTCGTTACAACGCCGTTGACGTTACTGGTCATTAAAAGCGGTGCGTTACTATATATTGATATACTAACAGTAATGCGAGCGGACCACTGCCCAGGCTAGTGAGGAGTAACAGATCTCGATAGGTCACAGTCCTCGGTGTAACACCTGTTTAACTTAACAAGGCTAAGGCAGCGTTATGGTAGCCAATCCGAGCCAGTGTTTTTACACGCGCGCCAAAGCACACCAGTGACACGACAAAAACGGAGAAGAGACAGAAATAGCGAGTCAGAAGCAAGCCGAAGAAAAATTATCATTTTTCAAGGTGGCGATATAAACATTATTTAAGAAAATACTTGAAGTTCCTGAATGTTTACCAGACTGGGTATTTGATTTATTTAAGAATAGAGGTTTTATTCTTAAGTTTACTTCTGTTCTGAACAATCCAGTTGTTTCAGGTTGAGAGAATTTAATTTAATTTGATAGATGTCAATGTAAATATGTAAATAGATGTAGTTTGGCCTTTGAATAATCTGTTACATATTTACCACATCACATATCTTTCTTCTCCGAGGTTCACTTGGGGAGTAACACTGCAGTTGGAGCCTACAATTCCAGTATCATCGCTCCGACATGGAATGAAAACCTGGCGTTCATCATAAGACATTTACATTGACAATATCAGCACCCAGAACTTTCATTCTAGTTACCTTATACTTAGCCTGATTGTGTGATTTATTTGTAACTTGTGTATTAGTCTGTATAATTTGTTTTTGTGTAATTTGTGTGTTAACGGGCCGCCCAATGGACGATGGGTTCCCTTTTGAGTCTTGGTCCTCCCAAGGTTTCTTCCTATTCCCCACCATCTAGGGAGTTTTTCCTTGCCACTGTCGCCTTTGGCTTGCTCATAAGGGATTTGGACCCATAGTATTGTTAACTTTGTAAATACTGTAAAGCGCTTTGTGACAACATATGTTGTGAAAAGCGCTATACAAATATATTTGATATTTGATTTAAATGCACTTTATATAGTGTAACTGTTTACTTTTGCTTTTTATTATTATTATTATTTACAAAGATTTGGGGTTTTAAAGGATTTTATCCTGCACTGGTCTGTTGATGTGCAATAAATACTCATTTCAACTGACTGTGAAAACTGCTTTTTCAAAAAATCCTTATTCATTGGCATATAACTTTTTTTTAACTGTAATGCAAATAGTTACTTTCCCTGGTAACGAGTTACTTGTATTATAGAGTAATTCAGTTACTAACTCAGTTACGTTTTTGAACAAGTAGTGAGTAACTATAACTAATTACTTTTTTAAAGTAACGTTCCCAACACTGGTCATGTATCATACGATGTCATCCTTTCCAAGCATCAAAAATATGTATGTTTTTGCATTAAATATAGTTGAAATGTACATAGTGTCTATGTGTTTTATACCAGATAAATGAAAATGTTATTACCTATCGTTTGGTACCAATTTCAAAGCTATAGCATCAATCTCTGGGAATGTAGTTTTAACACTAGGAGTCCCAGCATTTTCATTCCACACTTTTTCCACCTGGTCTCCACCAGGGGGCAGTTCTGGGGATATTTGCATTCCATTAGGCCACCCTTTGTTATGTACATGCAGCCACTTATAGGTAGACGGGTGAGGGGGGGGGTGATGGTGTGAACCATCAGTTCATTGTTCTGCTGGATGTGTTTAAAATTAAAAAAACGCTATTGGCTGCTAGAACGCGCTAAATGACGTCATCTCCGCACATACAGGTATGTTTGTGTTTTTGAACCTAAGGTTGTGGGGGAGGGTGAAAAAGAAAAGCGTTTGAGTGTGTCTTTGAGCTGATTAATTATTTCTTTTTTTCCATATAGTACTGTACTGCCACCTAGTGGTTCATGCTCGTATCTCGAGCGTGCACTCGGGTGTCGAACAGAAATTTTGCTCGTCTCGGTGCTCGTATCTTGGATCGCTCGTATATAGAGCAGCTCGTATCTCGAGGTACCACTGTAATAATAATCTTTATTTGTATAGCACCTTTCATACATACATGCAACTCAAAGTGCTAAAAACTACTGAAAATAAGGTAAAAAAAAATTACTTGTCTCTCCCCCTCATTTCTAACCACATTTTAGGCTGTTATAGTTGGTGATTGTGTAAGGCACCTCTTCCTGTACTATTTACTGTATTTTAGACATTGAGGGCTTTTGAGGGGACGGTGTGGATGAACACTGACCAGTGGCTGACCATGAACACTGAACACTGACCCTCTTTTCTCGCCTCCTCTTTTCGCTGTATGGCCCACCTAACCCCAATTATTTTTATTACTACTGTACTGTATTTTACAGAATTGTTTTCTTTTGATTCTTACATAAAAATAAAAGTTGTCCTCCAAAGATTAGTGTTAATGAAAAAGTAGTTTTTTGAACAGGTCTAGTGAGCCAAACGCCCCACCTGCCCTGTAGTAAATAGTTGTACATAATAAAAAAAATGTAAATATCAAATCAAATCCAATGAAATATATTTTGGTTTTCCACAACACATGTTGTCACAAAGCAGCTTTACAGGATTTACAAGTTTTAAATATGTTGTTATATGTTTATTATGTGTGTATAGTTGTACTTGTAGTGAAGGAGCACTGTTTGATAATAATAAAAAATGATCAAATCCTCTTGGGGCGGACATTTAATCCTTTATAAGGTAAAGATACATTGATAATTCAATTGAATAAAAAATATACTATTAGTTTATATTAATAATCAAATGAAGGAAATGATAATATATGAAAGATTTGACTTGACTCTCAGCCGACAATTAGCTGGATGCTAACGTTATATAGGAAATCCCATAGGAATGCTATCGGAAATTAGCATTATCATGGCGGTGCAAATTGGCTTTCTAAAACAGCAAAGAGCGAGCAGGCTGTTTGTCTAATGTAAAGCATTAGTAGTAATGAAGAAAAGGTTTTCCTGTAGCGTTGGCTTGGTTCGGGCCAGTCCCCCCTCAACCGATGCATACCGGCTATTAGCCAGGATCAGGAGGTCACAGTGGGGTTTGAACCCTGCACTGAGTGGCCTGTCGCCCAACACCTTATCCACTGACCTACAGGACAACCAATTATGCTTAAAACAAAAAATACATTTGAAGACATCAAATCCTCTTGGGGTGGACATTTAATCCTTTATAAGGTAAAGATACATTGATAATTCAATTTAATAAAAAATATACTATTCGTTTCATTAATAATCAAATGAAGGAAATGATAATATATCAAAGATATGACTTCACTCTCGGCCGACAATTAGCTCCATGCTAATGTTATATTGGAAATCCCATACCAATGCTACCGGAAATTAGCATTATCATGGCGGTGCTAATTGGCTTTCTAAAACACCAAGTACAACATCTATCAATAAGGTCGCTTTTTTATTTATACCATTAGTTTCATTAATAATCAAATGAAAGAAATTATAATATATCAAAGATTTGACTTCACTCTCGGCCGACAATTAGCTCCATGCTAATGTTATATTGGAAATCCCATACCAATGCTACCGGAAATTAGCATTATCATGGCGGTGCTAATTGGCTTCACCAAGTACTCTCTCTGTCTCTCTCTCTCTATCTATCTATCTATCTATCTATCTATCTATCTATTTATCTATCTATCTATCTATCTATCTATCTATCTATCTGCTAAATAATTGGGGAAAAAATTGTTTGAATCTATTCTAGACAGAAAATACCCAATAAAGCCAATGAGAGTATCAAACAAATACATGTGCTATATATTTACAGAGGATATTAGTAGCGGTAGTATTAGACTTTCTGGGTGCACCACAGAGCTGCTGCCTCATTCTTGCTCTGTTAATTAACATAATAAAGGGTGATGTTTGGTCCTGCTGATTGCTGGCAAGACAGAGGGGAAGGAGGGGTGATGTCCTGACGATTAGGATACAGAAATATCTGTATTTCTCTTTCTTTAATTCCCAGGAGAGTCTGGGACCCGACGGCGTTCAAGGCCATCATCGCGTGGTCGACGTGGCTGACGGTCCGGTGGAGCTGCGTCACCAGGCTTTTGTGACATAGCAGAGGGTGGACGGCATCGTTGCTCTCCAGGACAAACTGCCAGAGAGCGACAAAGGCGGGGCTTTCTGCCCGCCATGTCACAGACACCGACTGGTGAAGGGACGGTTCAAAAGCAGCCATTCGTAGACCTCTGTTGTCGCTGGGACACAGAGTCTGAAGCGGTAGGCAAACCTTCAGTAATCCAGTAGCTTCAGGATTTTCTAGGTTGGCTTGTACAGTGACAATAGTTCTCTAGCCCATGATACACTGGATGTTGTTTTGCCATTCTGGAGTATGGCAAGGATTAAAACACTAGACCAAATGCAGTCAATCACTTCATGATCCTCCATGAGAAATACAGGAAAATAGTCAAAAACAAGAGAAGAGACAACACAACAGAGGAAGAGAAAGGAACTGCAATGAGTGATTGACTGCATTTGGTCTAGTAAGTGTTTTAATCCTTGCCATACTCCAGAATGGCGATACACCTGGCGATTAGTAGGAAGTTGACAGCCACTGATGCTGGAGCTGGGCTGCCCAATGAGATACACATGACTGGAACACCTTGTGGCAGGAGATTTCTCCACCTTTCTTCTCTTCTCTGTTGGTTCGTCCTGTTCACTTGTATCGCTGACCACTTTCCCGCTGTGCAGATGTCTTACAGATGCCACGATCTCAGCAGTTCACAATCTTAAATTAAGATATAAAGCTTAGTTGGTTCAAACCTATTTCTCAATGTAATGTGTGATCATTGTGATATATGTACAATAGAGTAACATTTTTGAGATAGTCATGTACAGTGTTGCGATAACGGCGTCATTTTGTCAGTAACGGGATAATATAATTAATTACTTTTCCTGTCGTTACAACGCCGTTGACGTTACTGGTCATTAAAAGCGGTGCGTTACTATATATTGATATACTAACAGTAATGCGAGCGGACCACTGCCCAGGCTAGTGAGGAGTAACAGATCTCGATAGGTCACAGTCCTCGGTGTAACACCTGTTTAACTTAACAAGGCTAAGGCAGCGTTATGGTAGCCAATCCGAGCCAGTGTTTTTACACGCGCGCCAAAGCACACCAGTGACACGACAAAAACGGAGAAGAGACAGAAATAGCGAGTCAGAAGCAAGCCGAAGAAAAATTATCATTTTTCAAGGTGGCGATATAAACATTATTTAAGAAAATACTTGAAGTTCCTGAATGTTTACCAGACTGGGTATTTGATTTATTTAAGAATAGAGGTTTTATTCTTAAGTTTACTTCTGTTCTGAACAATCCAGTTGTTTCAGGTTGAGAGAATTTTATTTAATTTGATAGATGTCAATGTAAATATGTAAATAGATGTAGTTTGGCCTTTGAATAATCTGTTACATATTTACCACATCACATATCTTTCTTCTCCGAGGTTCACTTGGGGAGTAACACTGCAGTTGGAGCCTACAATTCCAGTATCATCGCTCCGACATGGAATGAAAACCTGGCGTTCATCATAAGACATTTACATTGACAATATCAGCACCCAGAACTTTCATTCTAGTTACCTTATACTTAGCCTGATTGTGTGATTTATTTGTAACTTGTGTATTAGTCTGTATAATTTGTTTTTGTGTAATTTGTGTGTTAACGGGCCGCCCAATGGACGATGGGTTCCCTTTTGAGTCTTGGTCCTCCCAAGGTTTCTTCCTATTCCCCACCATCTAGGGAGTTTTTCCTTGCCACTGTCGCCTTTGGCTTGCTCATAAGGGATTTGGACCCATAGTATTGTTAACTTTGTAAATACTGTAAAGCGCTTTGTGACAACATATGTTGTGAAAAGCGCTATACAAATATATTTGATATTTGATTTAAATGCACTTTATATAGTGTAACTGTTTACTTTTGCTTTTTATTATTATTATTATTTACAAAGATTTGGGGTTTTAAAGGATTTTATCCTGCACTGGTCTGTTGATGTGCAATAAATACTCATTTCAACTGACTGTGAAAACTGCTTTTTCAAAAAATCCTTATTCATTGGCATATAACTTTTTTTTAACTGTAATGCAAATAGTTACTTTCCCTGGTAACGAGTTACTTGTATTATAGAGTAATTCAGTTACTAACTCAGTTACGTTTTTGAACAAGTAGTGAGTAACTATAACTAATTACTTTTTTAAAGTAACGTTCCCAACACTGGTCATGTATCATACGATGTCATCCTTTCCAAGCATCAAAAATATGTATGTTTTTGCATTAAATATAGTTGAAATGTACATAGTGTCTATGTGTTTTATACCAGATAAATGAAAATGTTATTACCTATCGTTTGGTACCAATTTCAAAGCTATAGCATCAATCTCTGGGAATGTAGTTTTAACACTAGGAGTCCCAGCATTTTCATTCCACACTTTTTCCACCTGGTCTCCACCAGGGGGCAGTTCTGGGGATATTTGCATTCCATTAGGCCACCCTTTGTTATGTACATGCAGCCACTTATAGGTAGACGGGTGAGGGGGGGGGTGATGGTGTGAACCATCAGTTCATTGTTCTGCTGGATGTGTTTAAAATTAAAAAAACGCTATTGGCTGCTAGAACGCGCTAAATGACGTCATCTCCGCACATACAGGTATGTTTGTGTTTTTGAACCTAAGGTTGTGGGGGAGGGTGAAAAAGAAAAGCGTTTGAGTGTGTCTTTGAGCTGATTAATTATTTCTTTTTTTCCATATAGTACTGTACTGCCACCTAGTGGTTCATGCTCGTATCTCGAGCGTGCACTCGGGTGTCGAACAGAAATTTTGCTCGTCTCGGTGCTCGTATCTTGGATCGCTCGTATATAGAGCAGCTCGTATCTCGAGGTACCACTGTAATAATAATCTTTATTTGTATAGCACCTTTCATACATACATGCAACTCAAAGTGCTAAAAACTACTGAAAATAAGGTAAAAAAAAATTACTTGTCTCTCCCCCTCATTTCTAACCACATTTTAGGCTGTTATAGTTGGTGATTGTGTAAGGCACCTCTTCCTGTACTATTTACTGTATTTTAGACATTGAGGGCTTTTGAGGGGACGGTGTGGATGAACACTGACCAGTGGCTGACCATGAACACTGAACACTGACCCTCTTTTCTCGCCTCCTCTTTTCGCTGTATGGCCCACCTAACCCCAATTATTTTTATTACTACTGTACTGTATTTTACAGAATTGTTTTCTTTTGATTCTTACATAAAAATAAAAGTTGTCCTCCAAAGATTAGTGTTAATGAAAAAGTAGTTTTTTTGAACAGGTCTAGTGAGCCAAACGCCCCACCTGCCCTGTAGTAAATAGTTGTACATAATAAAAAAAATGTAAATATCAAATCAAATCCAATGAAATATATTTTGGTTTTCCACAACACATGTTGTCACAAAGCAGCTTTACAGGATTTACAAGTTTTAAATATGTTGTTATATGTTTATTATGTGTGTATAGTTGTACTTGTAGTGAAGGAGCACTGTTTGATAATAATAAAAAATGATCAAATCCTCTTGGGGCGGACATTTAATCCTTTATAAGGTAAAGATACATTATAATTCAATTGAATAAAAAATATACTATTAGTTTATATTAATAATCAAATGAAGGAAATGATAATATATGAAAGATTTGACTTGACTCTCAGCCGACAATTAGCTGGATGCTAACGTTATATAGGAAATCCCATAGGAATGCTATCGGAAATTAGCATTATCATGGCGGTGCAAATTGGCTTTCTAAAACAGCAAAGAGCGAGCAGGCTGTTTGTCTAATGTAAAGCATTAGTAGTAATGAAGAAAAGGTTTTCCTGTAGCGTTGGCTTGGTTCGGGCCAGTCCCCCCTCAACCGATGCATACCGGCTATTAGCCAGGATCAGGAGGTCACAGTGGGGTTTGAACCCTGCACTGAGTGGCCTGTCGCCCAACACCTTATCCACTGACCTACAGGACAACCAATTATGCTTAAAACAAAAAATACATTTGAAGACATCAAATCCTCTTGGGGTGGACATTTAATCCTTTATAAGGTAAAGATACATTGATAATTCAATTTAATAAAAAATATACTATTCGTTTCATTAATAATCAAATGAAGGAAATGATAATATATCAAAGATATGACTTCACTCTCGGCCGACAATTAGCTCCATGCTAATGTTATATTGGAAATCCCATACCAATGCTACCGGAAATTAGCATTATCATGG
>NW_027507322.1:0-51177 GCF_052324685.1 Brachyhypopomus gauderio | reverse complement strand
GTCTTTTCTAATAACACAGAAAAAATGGAGCAAATCCATGCAAGCATTGCAAAGTTATTCCACTTTGTTCCAAGGAATGTCAAGTTCAACATTCCAATGTATGCCACAGCCAGTACACACCCTTAGCCAACCAAGCCAACATGCTAACAAATTCCATACACGAAACCGATGAGCTATTTCAAACAACAACGTTGCACATATTACAGAAAGACCAGAAAATTCCAATGAATAAATTCCATGTCCAATTATGAACGTTATATGATATGACATTTATGTCCAATATAGTCCGACAGGCTATGCAAGCTACCGTAGCCAACTCCGGTAGCATCCGACACGATACAGAGTACTCCAGCACTCAAAAGCTCCAATACTAAACATTAGATTATAGACAGTATTAGAATATATATTTTGTACAATATCGCTTATGAAAAATTATCAATTTTTACTCACGAGTACACCGAGTCGCGTCGTAGCGGGTGTACGGTCTCACTTCCGGGTTGGCGAAAATGCCGAAAATTGCTCATATATTCCATAAAAAGTTATCGGTTTATGTTCAAAAGTATCCACAATCAGAATAAAAACGAACAAAATAATCCACGACTGCTTCAGTTTCGCCGAATAGTGTGTTCTGGGGAGCTTGGCTTAGGTTAGCAAAGGTTAGCTTATGTTGCTATGCTAGCGGACCCACATTGGAAATGAAGCGCGACTTTCCGAGGGCTCAATAAAAAATATAATTGAGCAATCGTGGCAAATGAGGGCTGGTTAGCTTCAGAAGGAAGTAAAGTATTGGTTAGAAGAGGTTCCAATCACTTGTAAGGCTCCAGCTTGTCTCTGTGGACTGATAAGTTGGTGCACTTGCAGTCAACACGAGCGAAGTGTGGCCAGGGTTGGCAGGTCGTACATAAATATTCCGGCCAAAGTCAGTGTAAAATGCGCCCGTCAGAAGCCAAAAGTAGCCCAAAGTGTTAGAGTATTAAAATTGAGACTATTTAAGTATTATATCGCCATGGATTGTTATTGTTGACTTGTAAGTCCCGCGGTGGGCCAAGTGAAAAGTAGCCCAAAAACGAAAAACTTTGAAGGAGTTTCAAACAAGCCCAATTTGGAGTGAAAACGGCGAATCTGGGCAACCGGGTTTAGACCGTATGTGCAGTATATAAAGCGCTGCAAATTCATATATGTTTCGAGGACGGTATGCCAAAAAGTATATTAACCTAAATATATTTTAGGAAACAGAATAGTCCTATATTACATATATTCTAGTTCTACATTAACTGTTCAAACATTATTCCATTTTTCCCTGTGCAAAAATAAGATTTCGCTACCACAATGCATTACTATTTTGCATAAACCAATCAGCTTCAAGTCGGCATATGACGCCCGCTGACGATTCTAGGAAGTAAACAGGAAACTAACGAGCTAACTGAATATCTTTGGACTGGCTTGATCAAATTTGACAATTAAGGCATCTTTTTTTTGTTATATTGTGCTGCATCTAATAAAGTATGGTTAGCAAACGCTTCCTCGTATCCATGTTAACGTTAGTGATTGTATCAATAAATTTACCTTGACAGACCAGAAGCTATTACTTACTATTGAGATGTTTGTTTTAGCTAGCTAACTATGAAGCTGCTGTGTAAGTAGCATATCATTACATTTTTATTTTTATTCATCTTCCCCCCTGCACAGTGTCAATGAAAAACAAGGTGACAGGAGAGGTCCGCGTGAGGGCAGTTTGTCATAGGTCTATGAGGAAAAGTGAAAAGCCACATGACTTGAGAGTAGGATCAATGGTTACACACACACACAAGTGTTTGTGTATATATGTATGTATGTATGTATGTACAAACATGCACTAATCAGTCATAACAATTACTGTTTTTTCGCAAGATATTTAAATATGGCAGTCTGAACTAAAGAAGCAAAAGCAGCCTTAATCCTGTGGTCTTTGCTGAATAAGACTTCCAGGGACTTCACATACAGTTGTTCCTGTTCTGGCAAAACAAAATATCCTGTTCTCACTCAACAAAATATTGGGCGCAGTGGGGGGCGCAAAATTATTCTCATCTATTAATGGGGGGCACGGCAGAAAACGTTTGGGAACCACTCCTTTAATGTATAAGTGTATAGAAGTGTATAACCACTACATCAGATTACTGCCATAATATAAGCAAAGCTGATTAAATATTGAAGGTGTGGTCATCTCCAATCACACCCTTCACTAATCACATTGACTAAATCTATAGCATCAATAAAACATGGTATTTGGTGCCCAAGCTTTTGCATGTGCCTACATATTTTATCTCTCTACCTTCAGTGAATTAAAGTGGATGTGTACAGTCAACTAATTTGGGAAACTTTACCTGAATTATTTATTTTTGCTCAATTACTGCTGTTCAATAAAATGTTAACAGATATTTTAATATATTTTTTCTCCTTAGATGGTGTTAAAACACTCGAGCCCTGTCATTTTGGTGAGCACCCATTGCTCCTGTGTGGCAGGATGTGCCCTGTGCAATCATTTGGTTGCCCTTCTTTATCAGACTGCACACTATTCTCAGCTAGATATTCCTGCTGTACCCCCAGTCCAAAGCTGCACAGACACCGAGCAGCGAGTTACCTAGCATGTCAGTTTGTATGTCACATGTATGTTCATCCATATGTAGCCACCATTAAAACAGTGCTAAATGTGTCCCTACTTTTAGGGTGTGAAGCCGGGACCCGTTGGAGAAATGGAGGTTCGAAAACCAAGGAATTCAACTGCTGACTGTGTGAGGTTATATATATATATATATATATATATATATATATATATATATATATATATATATATATATATATATATATAAGTTATCTTTTAAACCTTATATTCAACATCTAATTAAAAAGCTTAGACTTTTGTTAGGTTTTTATTATAGAAATAAATCTTGTTTTTCTTTTATTGTAAAAAAGAAGTTAGTTGAAGCAACGTTCATGCCTGTATTAGATTATGGAGATATTTTGTATATGAATGCTCCTGTGCACTGTTTGAGCATACTGGACAGTGTGTATCATAGTGCTTTGCGATTTATAACAAACTGTCGACCTCTTACTCATCATTGTTTGTTATATACAAAAGTGAATTGGACTTCGTTGCAGGCACGACGTTTTGCACATTGGTATGTTTTTATTTACAAAGCACTAATTGGGAATTTGCCTAATTATTTATGTTGTCTTCTGAATAGAAGGCAAAGTCTGCTCAGTCTTCGTTCGAGTGAGTTTTTGCAACTTGCTGTTCCTAGAGCTCGAACAGAGCTAGGAAAGACTGCTTTTAGTTTTGCTGCTCCATACACATGGAACCGGTTACAGGCTGATATAAAAATCAAGGACCTTGTTTCTTTGAACAGATTTAAGACTCTGATAAAATCAGTCAGGTCCAGATCATCTGTGTGTGCGTGTTTTAATAAATTTTATGTGAGATTTTGAATGCATCTTGAATGTTGTAATTTGTGCTGCTGCTCGGTCTCTCTTGGCCAGGTCTCTCTTGTAAAAGAGATCTTGTATCTCAAGGGACTAACCTGGTTAAATAAAGGCAAATAAAAAAATAAAAAAATATTACCTTTGATCCATGTGATGTGTAATGAAGTTTAGATTATATTGTGGCAGTAATTTGATTAAATGGTTATACACGTTTTTGCTTTTAATATTTTTCAGAAGTTGACATTATAAAGCGTTGGATGGAGAAATGCCCAATGTTGCCATGCTAAGAGTGTGAGAGGTCTATAAGAAGTTTTAGTCCTGTAATTGCCCCTCTGGTTGCAACAATGGGCATGTGAACTGCAGTCCCATTAGTTGAATGTGCTTTTGGGCCTGTAGAGGCAGGGAGTGTGGTTTGATTCCATGATAAGCCAGCAGCAGTGAGAGAAATTGTGAACATCCCAGGTGCCCCCAGTGAAGCACCCCTTGCTATGGAAAACTATAGGCTGGGACGATGAGAATGTGCGTATGTTTTGTGAGAAGAGGAAGAAGTGCATGTTAAGTCCCTGGAAGTGTGATTGAGCATGGGGCAGAGGATTGAAGCTGCAAGACAGGAGCAGAGTTGATGTGAAGAATGGCATGGTCTGAGAAAGATGAGAGTAAGATGTAGAGCAGGCATGTGAAAGATAGGGCCCCGCGGGCCGGACCCGGCCCGTTGGATTATTTAATACGGCCCGGCATAAATTTCTGAGTATGTCAAAAAATGAATCAAGTCTCTAGCTCATTTCTATCAAAAGTTGTGATTTTTAAAAAATGAATACAAATCAAAAGCTCTCTCTGGTCGCTAGAGGAAAGTAAATGACAGCATGCAGCACTGACACGAGTTAAAGCTTCAGTCAAAGGATGCAATTCCGCTATGAAGCGATTCTGCTATGAAGGATAAATTTGGGTCCGTGGAATTGAATACGTTTTATCAATATCTCGTGCCAGGTTACCCCAAATTAACAGCCATGGCTGCATAAGTTCTATCCATGTTTGGGACTACTTATCTTTGTGAACAGGTGTTCTCTGTAATGAACAATAATAAAACAAAGCAGCGCTCAAGGTTAACAAATAAACACTTGAATGACATTGTTAAATGTGCTGCTACTCAGGATTTGACACCTAATATCGATGCACTTGTGAAGGCAAAAAGATGCCAAGTTACAGGAGCCAGCAGCAGCAAGTAGACTGCAGGAATGCAGTGAGAGAGAGAGAAAAAAAGTGTGATGACACGAAATTTGTTTGCACTCATGAATACAGATCATTAAAAATAAGATTCATCTGGTTTCATATTAAAGATAATTAATATTGTGCAGTATGTTCTCAGCTTCAGTAGGCCCAGCCTAGTAGTTTGATCTGATGTAGTCTAATTTTATTACCCATGCACTGCTATAACTTTTATTTGTATTTCTTTTTTTATTTATTTCAAAGCAGTATGACTATTAAGGCGAAAATGTTTTTTTCATAGCTCCCACTTGAGTTTGTTAATGTGGTGAGTTGCTTCAGGTATAAAACTGCATTCACTCAACTGTTAAAATAAACCAGTTGTTAACACATTCACCGTCAAACATGAAAATCTTTTTTTTTTTCATTGTTTTAATGTGTTGTGCTTAGAAAAGATCCCTTTTCATCCATGATTATAAAATGTAGGCTGAATGATAAAGCATAGTACTGAAAAATAAAGCGAAATATTTGGAGTTGATTTGTAGTTACTGATCCGGCTCACCTAAGAACAGAAGGTCTGGATCCGGCCCCACAGCCAAACTGAGTTTGACATGCCTGATCTACACGTTTCCATGAGGCAAACCATGTTCGAGGACATACTTCTGCAGATAATTTGGCAGAGAGAATCTACAGGGGAACTGTCCAGACCAAGGACATGAGGGGAGGAATTCATATGGAGCCAGTTGCAGTTCAAGAGTACTGCATTCTGAAAAATGTGAATTATTCACCATGTGGATTTGTCATTCACCCTGATGCTCCATGGCTGGGTTGTTCCCCTGATGGAGTAATCTTCGATCCCTCTGAGAATCCACCATTTGGACTCTTAGAAGTCAAATGCCCCAACATTCAGAGTTATGTGGACTGCCCCTATCTGAAAATGTCAAGCGGTGCTTTGAAACTTCGGAGGCAACACAAGTACTGCTGGCAAGTTCAGAGACAGATCCTCTTGACTGGTTTAGAATGGTGTGATTTTGTTGTGTGTGCTCAGGAGGACACACTAGTTGAGCGAGTTTACAAAAATCAAGAAGTGATGCACACCATTAGAGAAAAAGCGGATCATTTTTTCTTTTACCATTACATACAAAAGTGTTTGCAGTAAAACATAAATACAATGATTACCTGTATAGTGTCAGATTAATTATCTGTTGTTCATTAAGAAGTGATTTGTTTGTTTTTTCTGTCAATGCATTAATTCCACTGTTTTTATGTCTTCCTTTAAGTGCAGACATAAAAAAAATATGAGAAGGATTTTTGATTCTCCAAGCCAAGGTTTATTACAGCAGGTTATTAAGACCAGTAATATTAAAGCATCAAAACATATTTACATATTTTCGATATTTAAATGCATACATTCTAAAATTTGCTCCATGTCTTTACAAGTGGTCCATTCTGATAGTTCACAAGCAGACAAGATACAGTAAATAGCTGATTTATGCTGCCTGAAATAGACATGGGGATGACGGTGTCAAACAATTTGTGCTCCTTTACTCGTCGGATGCACCGTTCAACATGTACCCTGAGCCTGGCTACGGACTGTGTGTGTTTTACGTCATGTGCAGACATTCGTGTGCACCTTTTCAGGAAAACTGGCCTGTGGATCTTACATGGTACAAGATCGTCTACCAGGAAGCCCTTATCCACCATTATTGCCATGTCAGGGGTAAGTAGAGGAATAATTCCTGACTGTCTGAACATCTCCCTGTCACTAATAGACCCAGCATAGAGTCCAGACACAAAGGTTATGGCACCATGGGGTGCCATTCCAATTAAGGCCTTGAAGGTACAATGAGACTTATAATTGGAAAAGACTTCACTCTGTAACAGCAGGGATGATGGTGTTTGGCAGCAGAGCTCTGTACAATCCAGGATAACTTGTGTGTCCTGAAAATTCCCAAACTCCTCTGGCAGGTAGGCCTGTACTTTGTCTTTGGGCATCCAAATGCAGACAGACCCTAAAAGAAACTGTAGGTTTGGAGTTGGTGACCCGTATCATCTGATGTGTTGCAGGTTCAATCAGTTCCCAGAAGGCCATCAGGTGGTTGTAGGTTGCAAACCTGCAAAGACAGTAGATGGATTATTAAGATACACTGATCAAAAACTAATCAGTCATATCCAGTATTTTTGTTCAGAAGCTCACCTTTTTAGATCATTTTAACTCTATTGTGCACACATTCCAGGCGGCCATTTTTAAAATTCCTCAGATTCCCGACATAGTCCACTATAAAACTAGATATCTCAAGTTGTACATATAGGGAAATGATAATTCATGGCTCAAACTGAAGTAGACAGTTGGGGGAACATATTGATTCACTTCAATACCATATTCCTTGGTTTGTTTTATTTTAGAACCTCTATTACAGATGCTAATATGCCAGGAATGTCAGAAATGCACTTGACCTTGAGCATCACAAGCATGTATGTTCACATAGCTCCATTCCATTCAGTCTATAAATTTGAAATATATTTCGCTATGGTCTTTTCTAATAACACAGAAAAAATGGAGCAAATCCATGCAAGCATTGCAAAGTTATTCCACTTTGTTCCAAGGAATGTCAAGTTCAACATTCCAATGTATGCCACAGCCAGTACACACCCTTAGCCAACCAAGCCAACATGCTAACAAATTCCATACACGAAACCGATGAGCTATTTCAAACAACAACGTTGCACATATTACAGAAAGACCAGAAAATTCCAATGAATAAATTCCATGTCCAATTATGAACGTTATATGATATGACATTTATGTCCAATATAGTCCGACAGGCTATGCAAGCTACCGTAGCCAACTCCGGTAGCATCCGACACGATACAGAGTACTCCAGCACTCAAAAGCTCCAATACTAAACATTAGATTATAGACAGTATTAGAATATATATTTTGTACAATATCGCTTATGAAAAATTATCAATTTTTACTCACGAGTACACCGAGTCGCGTCGTAGCGGGTGTACGGTCTCACTTCCGGGTTGGCGAAAATGCCGAAAATTGCTCATATATTCCATAAAAAGTTATCGGTTTATGTTCAAAAGTATCCACAATCAGAATAAAAACGAACAAAATAATCCACGACTGCTTCAGTTTCGCCGAATAGTGTGTTCTGGGGAGCTTGGCTTAGGTTAGCAAAGGTTAGCTTATGTTGCTATGCTAGCGGACCCACATTGGAAATGAAGCGCGACTTTCCGAGGGCTCAATAAAAAAATATAATTGAGCAATCGTGGCAAATGAGGGCTGGTTAGCTTCAGAAGGAAGTAAAGTATTGGTTAGAAGAGGTTCCAATCACTTGTAAGGCTCCAGCTTGTCTCTGTGGACTGATAAGTTGGTGCACTTGCAGTCAACACGAGCGAAGTGTGGCCAGGGTTGGCAGGTCGTACATAAATATTCCGGCCAAAGTCAGTGTAAAATGCGCCCGTCAGAAGCCAAAAGTAGCCCAAAGTGTTAGAGTATTAAAATTGAGACTATTTAAGTATTATATCGCCATGGATTGTTATTGTTGACTTGTAAGTCCCGCGGTGGGCCAAGTGAAAAGTAGCCCAAAAACGAAAAACTTTGAAGGAGTTTCAAACAAGCCCAATTTGGAGTGAAAACGGCGAATCTGGCAACCGGGTTTAGACCGTATGTGCAGTATATAAAGCGCTGCAAATTCATATATGTTTCGAGGACGGTATGCCAAAAAGTATATTAACCTAAATATATTTTAGGAAACAGAATAGTCCTATATTACATATATTCTAGTTCTACATTAACTGTTCAAACATTATTCCATTTTTCCCTGTGCAAAAATAAGATTTCGCTACCACAATGCATTACTATTTTGCATAAACCAATCAGCTTCAAGTCGGCATATGACGCCCGCTGACGATTCTAGGAAGTAAACAGGAAACTAACGAGCTAACTGAATATCTTTGGACTGGCTTGATCAAATTTGACAATTAAGGCATCTTTTTTTTGTTATATTGTGCTGCATCTAATAAAGTATGGTTAGCAAACGCTTCCTCGTATCCATGTTAACGTTAGTGATTGTATCAATAAATTTACCTTGACAGACCAGAAGCTATTACTTACTATTGAGATGTTTGTTTTAGCTAGCTAACTATGAAGCTGCTGTGTAAGTAGCATATCATTACATTTTTATTTTTATTCATCTTCCCCCCTGCACAGTGTCAATGAAAAACAAGGTGACAGGAGAGGTCCGCGTGAGGGCAGTTTGTCATAGGTCTATGAGGAAAAGTGAAAAGCCACATGACTTGAGAGTAGGATCAATGGTTACACACACACACAAGTGTTTGTGTATATATGTATGTATGTATGTATGTACAAACATGCACTAATCAGTCATAACAATTACTGTTTTTTCGCAAGATATTTAAATATGGCAGTCTGAACTAAAGAAGCAAAAGCAGCCTTAATCCTGTGGTCTTTGCTGAATAAGACTTCCAGGGACTTCACATACAGTTGTTCCTGTTCTGGCAAAACAAAATATCCTGTTCTCACTCAACAAAATATTGGGCGCAGTGGGGGGCGCAAAATTATTCTCATCTATTAATGGGGGGCACGGCAGAAAACGTTTGGGAACCACTCCTTTAATGTATAAGTGTATAGAAGTGTATAACCACTACATCAGATTACTGCCATAATATAAGCAAAGCTGATTAAATATTGAAGGTGTGGTCATCTCCAATCACACCCTTCACTAATCACATTGACTAAATCTATAGCATCAATAAAACATGGTATTTGGTGCCCAAGCTTTTGCATGTGCCTACATATTTTATCTCTCTACCTTCAGTGAATTAAAGTGGATGTGTACAGTCAACTAATTTGGGAAACTTTACCTGAATTATTTATTTTTGCTCAATTACTGCTGTTCAATAAAATGTTAACAGATATTTTAATATATTTTTTCTCCTTAGATGGTGTTAAAACACTCGAGCCCTGTCATTTTGGTGAGCACCCATTGCTCCTGTGTGGCAGGATGTGCCCTGTGCAATCATTTGGTTGCCCTTCTTTATCAGACTGCACACTATTCTCAGCTAGATATTCCTGCTGTACCCCCAGTCCAAAGCTGCACAGACACCGAGCAGCGAGTTACCTAGCATGTCAGTTTGTATGTCACATGTATGTTCATCCATATGTAGCCACCATTAAAACAGTGCTAAATGTGTCCCTACTTTTAGGGTGTGAAGCCGGGACCCGTTGGAGAAATGGAGGTTCGAAAACCAAGGAATTCAACTGCTGACTGTGTGAGGTTATATATATATATATATATATATATATATATATATATATATATATATATATATATATATATATATATATATATATATATAAGTTATCTTTTAAACCTTATATTCAACATCTAATTAAAAAGCTTAGACTTTTGTTAGGTTTTTATTATAGAAATAAATCTTGTTTTTCTTTTATTGTAAAAAAGAAGTTAGTTGAAGCAACGTTCATGCCTGTATTAGATTATGGAGATATTTTGTATATGAATGCTCCTGTGCACTGTTTGAGCATACTGGACAGTGTGTATCATAGTGCTTTGCGATTTATAACAAACTGTCGACCTCTTACTCATCATTGTTTGTTATATACAAAAGTGAATTGGACTTCGTTGCAGGCACGACGTTTTGCACATTGGTATGTTTTTATTTACAAAGCACTAATTGGGAATTTGCCTAATTATTTATGTTGTCTTCTGAATAGAAGGCAAAGTCTGCTCAGTCTTCGTTCGAGTGAGTTTTTGCAACTTGCTGTTCCTAGAGCTCGAACAGAGCTAGGAAAGACTGCTTTTAGTTTTGCTGCTCCATACACATGGAACCGGTTACAGGCTGATATAAAAATCAAGGACCTTGTTTCTTTGAACAGATTTAAGACTCTGATAAAATCAGTCAGGTCCAGATCATCTGTGTGTGCGTGTTTTAATAAATTTTATGTGAGATTTTGAATGCATCTTGAATGTTGTAATTTGTGCTGCTGCTCGGTCTCTCTTGGCCAGGTCTCTCTTGTAAAAGAGATCTTGTATCTCAAGGGACTAACCTGGTTAAATAAAGGCAAATAAAAAAATAAAAAAATATTACCTTTGATCCATGTGATGTGTAATGAAGTTTAGATTATATTGTGGCAGTAATTTGATTAAATGGTTATACACGTTTTTGCTTTTAATATTTTTCAGAAGTTGACATTATAAAGCGTTGGATGGAGAAATGCCCAATGTTGCCATGCTAAGAGTGTGAGAGGTCTATAAGAAGTTTTAGTCCTGTAATTGCCCCTCTGGTTGCAACAATGGGCATGTGAACTGCAGTCCCATTAGTTGAATGTGCTTTTGGGCCTGTAGAGGCAGGGAGTGTGGTTTGATTCCATGATAAGCCAGCAGCAGTGAGAGAAATTGTGAACATCCCAGGTGCCCCCAGTGAAGCACCCCTTGCTATGGAAAACTATAGGCTGGGACGATGAGAATGTGCGTATGTTTTGTGAGAAGAGGAAGAAGTGCATGTTAAGTCCCTGGAAGTGTGATTGAGCATGGGGCAGAGGATTGAAGCTGCAAGACAGGAGCAGAGTTGATGTGAAGAATGGCATGGTCTGAGAAAGATGAGAGTAAGATGTAGAGCAGGCATGTGAAAGATAGGGCCCCGCGGGCCGGACCCGGCCCGTTGGATTATTTAATACGGCCCGGCATAAATTTCTGAGTATGTCAAAAAATGAATCAAGTCTCTAGCTCATTTCTATCAAAAGTTGTGATTTTTAAAAAATGAATACAAATCAAAAGCTCTCTCTGGTCGCTAGAGGAAAGTAAATGACAGCATGCAGCACTGACACGAGTTAAAGCTTCAGTCAAAGGATGCAATTCCGCTATGAAGCGATTCTGCTATGAAGGATAAATTTGGGTCCGTGGAATTGAATACGTTTTATCAATATCTCGTGCCAGGTTACCCCAAATTAACAGCCATGGCTGCATAAGTTCTATCCATGTTTGGGACTACTTATCTTTGTGAACAGGTGTTCTCTGTAATGAACAATAATAAAACAAAGCAGCGCTCAAGGTTAACAAATAAACACTTGAATGACATTGTTAAATGTGCTGCTACTCAGGATTTGACACCTAATATCGATGCACTTGTGAAGGCAAAAAGATGCCAAGTTACAGGAGCCAGCAGCAGCAAGTAGACTGCAGGAATGCAGTGAGAGAGAGAGAAAAAAAGTGTGATGACACGAAATTTGTTTGCACTCATGAATACAGATCATTAAAAATAAGATTCATCTGGTTTCATATTAAAGATAATTAATATTGTGCAGTATGTTCTCAGCTTCAGTAGGCCCAGCCTAGTAGTTTGATCTGATGTAGTCTAATTTTATTACCCATGCACTGCTATAACTTTTATTTGTATTTCTTTTTTTATTTATTTCAAAGCAGTATGACTATTAAGGCGAAAATGTTTTTTTCATAGCTCCCACTTGAGTTTGTTAATGTGGTGAGTTGCTTCAGGTATAAAACTGCATTCACTCAACTGTTAAAATAAACCAGTTGTTAACACATTCACCGTCAAACATGAAAATCTTTTTTTTTTTCATTGTTTTAATGTGTTGTGCTTAGAAAAGATCCCTTTTCATCCATGATTATAAAATGTAGGCTGAATGATAAAGCATAGTACTGAAAAATAAAGCGAAATATTTGGAGTTGATTTGTAGTTACTGATCCGGCTCACCTAAGAACAGAAGGTCTGGATCCGGCCCCACAGCCAAACTGAGTTTGACATGCCTGATCTACACGTTTCCATGAGGCAAACCATGTTCGAGGACATACTTCTGCAGATAATTTGGCAGAGAGAATCTACAGGGGAACTGTCCAGACCAAGGACATGAGGGGAGGAATTCATATGGAGCCAGTTGCAGTTCAAGAGTACTGCATTCTGAAAAATGTGAATTATTCACCATGTGGATTTGTCATTCACCCTGATGCTCCATGGCTGGGTTGTTCCCCTGATGGAGTAATCTTCGATCCCTCTGAGAATCCACCATTTGGACTCTTAGAAGTCAAATGCCCCAACATTCAGAGTTATGTGGACTGCCCCTATCTGAAAATGTCAAGCGGTGCTTTGAAACTTCGGAGGCAACACAAGTACTGCTGGCAAGTTCAGAGACAGATCCTCTTGACTGGTTTAGAATGGTGTGATTTTGTTGTGTGTGCTCAGGAGGACACACTAGTTGAGCGAGTTTACAAAAATCAAGAAGTGATGCACACCATTAGAGAAAAAGCGGATCATTTTTTCTTTTACCATTACATACAAAAGTGTTTGCAGTAAAACATAAATACAATGATTACCTGTATAGTGTCAGATTAATTATCTGTTGTTCATTAAGAAGTGATTTGTTTGTTTTTTCTGTCAATGCATTAATTCCACTGTTTTTATGTCTTCCTTTAAGTGCAGACATAAAAAAAATATGAGAAGGATTTTTGATTCTCCAAGCCAAGGTTTATTACAGCAGGTTATTAAGACCAGTAATATTAAAGCATCAAAACATATTTACATATTTTCGATATTTAAATGCATACATTCTAAAATTTGCTCCATGTCTTTACAAGTGGTCCATTCTGATAGTTCACAAGCAGACAAGATACAGTAAATAGCTGATTTATGCTGCCTGAAATAGACATGGGGATGACGGTGTCAAACAATTTGTGCTCCTTTACTCGTCGGATGCACCGTTCAACATGTACCCTGAGCCTGGCTACGGACTGTGTGTGTTTTACGTCATGTGCAGACATTCGTGTGCACCTTTTCAGGAAAACTGGCCTGTGGATCTTACATGGTACAAGATCGTCTACCAGGAAGCCCTTATCCACCATTATTGCCATGTCAGGGGTAAGTAGAGGAATAATTCCTGACTGTCTGAACATCTCCCTGTCACTAATAGACCCAGCATAGAGTCCAGACACAAAGGTTATGGCACCATGGGGTGCCATTCCAATTAAGGCCTTGAAGGTACAATGAGACTTATAATTGGAAAAGACTTCACTCTGTAACAGCAGGGATGATGGTGTTTGGCAGCAGAGCTCTGTACAATCCAGGATAACTTGTGTGTCCTGAAAATTCCCAAACTCCTCTGGCAGGTAGGCCTGTACTTTGTCTTTGGGCATCCAAATGCAGACAGACCCTAAAAGAAACTGTAGGTTTGGAGTTGGTGACCCGTATCATCTGATGTGTTGCAGGTTCAATCAGTTCCCAGAAGGCCATCAGGTGGTTGTAGGTTGCAAACCTGCAAAGACAGTAGATGGATTATTAAGATACACTGATCAAAAACTAATCAGTCATATCCAGTATTTTTGTTCAGAAGCTCACCTTTTTAGATCATTTTAACTCTATTGTGCACACATTCCAGGCGGCCATTTTTAAAATTCCTCAGATTCCCGACATAGTCCACTATAAAACTAGATATCTCAAGTTGTACATATAGGGAAATGATAATTCATGGCTCAAACTGAAGTAGACAGTTGGGGGAACATATTGATTCACTTCAATACCATATTCCTTGGTTTGTTTTATTTTAGAACCTCTATTACAGATGCTAATATGCCAGGAATGTCAGAAATGCACTTGACCTTGAGCATCACAAGCATGTATGTTCACATAGCTCCATTCCATTCAGTCTATAAATTTGAAATATATTTCGCTATGGTCTTTTCTAATAACACAGAAAAAATGGAGCAAATCCATGCAAGCATTGCAAAGTTATTCCACTTTGTTCCAAGGAATGTCAAGTTCAACATTCCAATGTATGCCACAGCCAGTACACACCCTTAGCCAACCAAGCCAACATGCTAACAAATTCCATACACGAAACCGATGAGCTATTTCAAACAACAACGTTGCACATATTACAGAAAGACCAGAAAATTCCAATGAATAAATTCCATGTCCAATTATGAACGTTATATGATATGACATTTATGTCCAATATAGTCCGACAGGCTATGCAAGCTACCGTAGCCAACTCCGGTAGCATCCGACACGATACAGAGTACTCCAGCACTCAAAAGCTCCAATACTAAACATTAGATTATAGACAGTATTAGAATATATATTTTGTACAATATCGCTTATGAAAAATTATCAATTTTTACTCACGAGTACACCGAGTCGCGTCGTAGCGGGTGTACGGTCTCACTTCCGGGTTGGCGAAAATGCCGAAAATTGCTCATATATTCCATAAAAAGTTATCGGTTTATGTTCAAAAGTATCCACAATCAGAATAAAAACGAACAAAATAATCCACGACTGCTTCAGTTTCGCCGAATAGTGTGTTCTGGGGAGCTTGGCTTAGGTTAGCAAAGGTTAGCTTATGTTGCTATGCTAGCGGACCCACATTGGAAATGAAGCGCGACTTTCCGAGGGCTCAATAAAAAAATATAATTGAGCAATCGTGGCAAATGAGGGCTGGTTAGCTTCAGAAGGAAGTAAAGTATTGGTTAGAAGAGGTTCCAATCACTTGTAAGGCTCCAGCTTGTCTCTGTGGACTGATAAGTTGGTGCACTTGCAGTCAACACGAGCGAAGTGTGGCCAGGGTTGGCAGGTCGTACATAAATATTCCGGCCAAAGTCAGTGTAAAATGCGCCCGTCAGAAGCCAAAAGTAGCCCAAAGTGTTAGAGTATTAAAATTGAGACTATTTAAGTATTATATCGCCATGGATTGTTATTGTTGACTTGTAAGTCCCGCGGTGGGCCAAGTGAAAAGTAGCCCAAAAACGAAAAACTTTGAAGGAGTTTCAAACAAGCCCAATTTGGAGTGAAAACGGCGAATCTGGCAACTGGGTTTAGACCGTATGTGCAGTATATAAAGCGCTGCAAATTCATATATGTTTCGAGGACGGTATGCCAAAAAGTATATTAACCTAAATATATTTTAGGAAACAGAATAGTCCTATATTACATATATTCTAGTTCTACATTAACTGTTCAAACATTATTCCATTTTTCCCTGTGCAAAAATAAGATTTCGCTACCACAATGCATTACTATTTTGCATAAACCAATCAGCTTCAAGTCGGCATATGACGCCCGCTGACGATTCTAGGAAGTAAACAGGAAACTAACGAGCTAACTGAATATCTTTGGACTGGCTTGATCAAATTTGACAATTAAGGCATCTTTTTTTTGTTATATTGTGCTGCATCTAATAAAGTATGGTTAGCAAACGCTTCCTCGTATCCATGTTAACGTTAGTGATTGTATCAATAAATTTACCTTGACAGACCAGAAGCTATTACTTACTATTGAGATGTTTGTTTTAGCTAGCTAACTATGAAGCTGCTGTGTAAGTAGCATATCATTACATTTTTATTTTTATTCATCTTCCCCCCTGCACAGTGTCAATGAAAAACAAGGTGACAGGAGAGGTCCGCGTGAGGGCAGTTTGTCATAGGTCTATGAGGAAAAGTGAAAAGCCACATGACTTGAGAGTAGGATCAATGGTTACACACACACACAAGTGTTTGTGTATATATGTATGTATGTATGTATGTACAAACATGCACTAATCAGTCATAACAATTACTGTTTTTTCGCAAGATATTTAAATATGGCAGTCTGAACTAAAGAAGCAAAAGCAGCCTTAATCCTGTGGTCTTTGCTGAATAAGACTTCCAGGGACTTCACATACAGTTGTTCCTGTTCTGGCAAAACAAAATATCCTGTTCTCACTCAACAAAATATTGGGCGCAGTGGGGGGCGCAAAATTATTCTCATCTATTAATGGGGGGCACGGCAGAAAACGTTTGGGAACCACTCCTTTAATGTATAAGTGTATAGAAGTGTATAACCACTACATCAGATTACTGCCATAATATAAGCAAAGCTGATTAAATATTGAAGGTGTGGTCATCTCCAATCACACCCTTCACTAATCACATTGACTAAATCTATAGCATCAATAAAACATGGTATTTGGTGCCCAAGCTTTTGCATGTGCCTACATATTTTATCTCTCTACCTTCAGTGAATTAAAGTGGATGTGTACAGTCAACTAATTTGGGAAACTTTACCTGAATTATTTATTTTTGCTCAATTACTGCTGTTCAATAAAATGTTAACAGATATTTTAATATATTTTTTCTCCTTAGATGGTGTTAAAACACTCGAGCCCTGTCATTTTGGTGAGCACCCATTGCTCCTGTGTGGCAGGATGTGCCCTGTGCAATCATTTGGTTGCCCTTCTTTATCAGACTGCACACTATTCTCAGCTAGATATTCCTGCTGTACCCCCAGTCCAAAGCTGCACAGACACCGAGCAGCGAGTTACCTAGCATGTCAGTTTGTATGTCACATGTATGTTCATCCATATGTAGCCACCATTAAAACAGTGCTAAATGTGTCCCTACTTTTAGGGTGTGAAGCCGGGACCCGTTGGAGAAATGGAGGTTCGAAAACCAAGGAATTCAACTGCTGACTGTGTGAGGTTATATATATATATATATATATATATATATATATATATATATATATATATATATATATATATATATATATATATATATATAAGTTATCTTTTAAACCTTATATTCAACATCTAATTAAAAAGCTTAGACTTTTGTTAGGTTTTTATTATAGAAATAAATCTTGTTTTTCTTTTATTGTAAAAAAGAAGTTAGTTGAAGCAACGTTCATGCCTGTATTAGATTATGGAGATATTTTGTATATGAATGCTCCTGTGCACTGTTTGAGCATACTGGACAGTGTGTATCATAGTGCTTTGCGATTTATAACAAACTGTCGACCTCTTACTCATCATTGTTTGTTATATACAAAAGTGAATTGGACTTCGTTGCAGGCACGACGTTTTGCACATTGGTATGTTTTTATTTACAAAGCACTAATTGGGAATTTGCCTAATTATTTATGTTGTCTTCTGAATAGAAGGCAAAGTCTGCTCAGTCTTCGTTCGAGTGAGTTTTTGCAACTTGCTGTTCCTAGAGCTCGAACAGAGCTAGGAAAGACTGCTTTTAGTTTTGCTGCTCCATACACATGGAACCGGTTACAGGCTGATATAAAAATCAAGGACCTTGTTTCTTTGAACAGATTTAAGACTCTGATAAAATCAGTCAGGTCCAGATCATCTGTGTGTGCGTGTTTTAATAAATTTTATGTGAGATTTTGAATGCATCTTGAATGTTGTAATTTGTGCTGCTGCTCGGTCTCTCTTGGCCAGGTCTCTCTTGTAAAAGAGATCTTGTATCTCAAGGGACTAACCTGGTTAAATAAAGGCAAATAAAAAAATAAAAAAATATTACCTTTGATCCATATGAATATTTATATATAATTGTATATTGGATTGTAATTGTTGGCTTGGCTTGGAATAAATTAAATCAAATCAAAAAAAATCCATGTGATGTGTAATGAAGTTTAGATTATATTGTGGCAGTAATTTGATTAAATGGTTATACACGTTTTTGCTTTTAATATTTTTCAGAAGTTGACATTATAAAGCGTTGGATGGAGAAATGCCCAATGTTGCCATGCTAAGAGTGTGAGAGGTCTATAAGAAGTTTTAGTCCTGTAATTGCCCCTCTGGTTGCAACAATGGGCATGTGAACTGCAGTCCCATTAGTTGAATGTGCTTTTGGGCCTGTAGAGGCAGGGAGTGTGGTTTGATTCCATGATAAGCCAGCAGCAGTGAGAGAAATTGTGAACATCCCAGGTGCCCCCAGTGAAGCACCCCTTGCTATGGAAAACTATAGGCTGGGACGATGAGAATGTGCGTATGTTTTGTGAGAAGAGGAAGAAGTGCATGTTAAGTCCCTGGAAGTGTGATTGAGCATGGGGCAGAGGATTGAAGCTGCAAGACAGGAGCAGAGTTGATGTGAAGAATGGCATGGTCTGAGAAAGATGAGAGTAAGATGTAGAGCAGGCATGTGAAAGATAGGGCCCCGCGGGCCGGACCCGGCCCGTTGGATTATTTAATACGGCCCGGCATAAATTTCTGAGTATGTCAAAAAATGAATCAAGTCTCTAGCTCATTTCTATCAAAAGTTGTGATTTTTAAAAAATGAATACAAATCAAAAGCTCTCTCTGGTCGCTAGAGGAAAGTAAATGACAGCATGCAGCACTGACACGAGTTAAAGCTTCAGTCAAAGGATGCAATTCCGCTATGAAGCGATTCTGCTATGAAGGATAAATTTGGGTCCGTGGAATTGAATACGTTTTATCAATATCTCGTGCCAGGTTACCCCAAATTAACAGCCATGGCTGCATAAGTTCTATCCATGTTTGGGACTACTTATCTTTGTGAACAGGTGTTCTCTGTAATGAACAATAATAAAACAAAGCAGCGCTCAAGGTTAACAAATAAACACTTGAATGACATTGTTAAATGTGCTGCTACTCAGGATTTGACACCTAATATCGATGCACTTGTGAAGGCAAAAAGATGCCAAGTTACAGGAGCCAGCAGCAGCAAGTAGACTGCAGGAATGCAGTGAGAGAGAGAGAAAAAAAGTGTGATGACACGAAATTTGTTTGCACTCATGAATACAGATCATTAAAAATAAGATTCATCTGGTTTCATATTAAAGATAATTAATATTGTGCAGTATGTTCTCAGCTTCAGTAGGCCCAGCCTAGTAGTTTGATCTGATGTAGTCTAATTTTATTACCCATGCACTGCTATAACTTTTATTTGTATTTCTTTTTTTATTTATTTCAAAGCAGTATGACTATTAAGGCGAAAATGTTTTTTTCATAGCTCCCACTTGAGTTTGTTAATGTGGTGAGTTGCTTCAGGTATAAAACTGCATTCACTCAACTGTTAAAATAAACCAGTTGTTAACACATTCACCGTCAAACATGAAAATCTTTTTTTTTTTCATTGTTTTAATGTGTTGTGCTTAGAAAAGATCCCTTTTCATCCATGATTATAAAATGTAGGCTGAATGATAAAGCATAGTACTGAAAAATAAAGCGAAATATTTGGAGTTGATTTGTAGTTACTGATCCGGCTCACCTAAGAACAGAAGGTCTGGATCCGGCCCCACAGCCAAACTGAGTTTGACATGCCTGATCTACACGTTTCCATGAGGCAAACCATGTTCGAGGACATACTTCTGCAGATAATTTGGCAGAGAGAATCTACAGGGGAACTGTCCAGACCAAGGACATGAGGGGAGGAATTCATATGGAGCCAGTTGCAGTTCAAGAGTACTGCATTCTGAAAAATGTGAATTATTCACCATGTGGATTTGTCATTCACCCTGATGCTCCATGGCTGGGTTGTTCCCCTGATGGAGTAATCTTCGATCCCTCTGAGAATCCACCATTTGGACTCTTAGAAGTCAAATGCCCCAACATTCAGAGTTATGTGGACTGCCCCTATCTGAAAATGTCAAGCGGTGCTTTGAAACTTCGGAGGCAACACAAGTACTGCTGGCAAGTTCAGAGACAGATCCTCTTGACTGGTTTAGAATGGTGTGATTTTGTTGTGTGTGCTCAGGAGGACACACTAGTTGAGCGAGTTTACAAAAATCAAGAAGTGATGCACACCATTAGAGAAAAAGCGGATCATTTTTTCTTTTACCATTACATACAAAAGTGTTTGCAGTAAAACATAAATACAATGATTACCTGTATAGTGTCAGATTAATTATCTGTTGTTCATTAAGAAGTGATTTGTTTGTTTTTTCTGTCAATGCATTAATTCCACTGTTTTTATGTCTTCCTTTAAGTGCAGACATAAAAAAAATATGAGAAGGATTTTTGATTCTCCAAGCCAAGGTTTATTACAGCAGGTTATTAAGACCAGTAATATTAAAGCATCAAAACATATTTACATATTTTCGATATTTAAATGCATACATTCTAAAATTTGCTCCATGTCTTTACAAGTGGTCCATTCTGATAGTTCACAAGCAGACAAGATACAGTAAATAGCTGATTTATGCTGCCTGAAATAGACATGGGGATGACGGTGTCAAACAATTTGTGCTCCTTTACTCGTCGGATGCACCGTTCAACATGTACCCTGAGCCTGGCTACGGACTGTGTGTGTTTTACGTCATGTGCAGACATTCGTGTGCACCTTTTCAGGAAAACTGGCCTGTGGATCTTACATGGTACAAGATCGTCTACCAGGAAGCCCTTATCCACCATTATTGCCATGTCAGGGGTAAGTAGAGGAATAATTCCTGACTGTCTGAACATCTCCCTGTCACTAATAGACCCAGCATAGAGTCCAGACACAAAGGTTATGGCACCATGGGGTGCCATTCCAATTAAGGCCTTGAAGGTACAATGAGACTTATAATTGGAAAAGACTTCACTCTGTAACAGCAGGGATGATGGTGTTTGGCAGCAGAGCTCTGTACAATCCAGGATAACTTGTGTGTCCTGAAAATTCCCAAACTCCTCTGGCAGGTAGGCCTGTACTTTGTCTTTGGGCATCCAAATGCAGACAGACCCTAAAAGAAACTGTAGGTTTGGAGTTGGTGACCCGTATCATCTGATGTGTTGCAGGTTCAATCAGTTCCCAGAAGGCCATCAGGTGGTTGTAGGTTGCAAACCTGCAAAGACAGTAGATGGATTATTAAGATACACTGATCAAAAACTAATCAGTCATATCCAGTATTTTTGTTCAGAAGCTCACCTTTTTAGATCATTTTAACTCTATTGTGCACACATTCCAGGCGGCCATTTTTAAAATTCCTCAGATTCCCGACATAGTCCACTATAAAACTAGATATCTCAAGTTGTACATATAGGGAAATGATAATTCATGGCTCAAACTGAAGTAGACAGTTGGGGGAACATATTGATTCACTTCAATACCATATTCCTTGGTTTGTTTTATTTTAGAACCTCTATTACAGATGCTAATATGCCAGGAATGTCAGAAATGCACTTGACCTTGAGCATCACAAGCATGTATGTTCACATAGCTCCATTCCATTCAGTCTATAAATTTGAAATATATTTCGCTATGGTCTTTTCTAATAACACAGAAAAAATGGAGCAAATCCATGCAAGCATTGCAAAGTTATTCCACTTTGTTCCAAGGAATGTCAAGTTCAACATTCCAATGTATGCCACAGCCAGTACACACCCTTAGCCAACCAAGCCAACATGCTAACAAATTCCATACACGAAACCGATGAGCTATTTCAAACAACAACGTTGCACATATTACAGAAAGACCAGAAAATTCCAATGAATAAATTCCATGTCCAATTATGAACGTTATATGATATGACATTTATGTCCAATATAGTCCGACAGGCTATGCAAGCTACCGTAGCCAACTCCGGTAGCATCCGACACGATACAGAGTACTCCAGCACTCAAAAGCTCCAATACTAAACATTAGATTATAGACAGTATTAGAATATATATTTTGTACAATATCGCTTATGAAAAATTATCAATTTTTACTCACGAGTACACCGAGTCGCGTCGTAGCGGGTGTACGGTCTCACTTCCGGGTTGGCGAAAATGCCGAAAATTGCTCATATATTCCATAAAAAGTTATCGGTTTATGTTCAAAAGTATCCACAATCAGAATAAAAACGAACAAAATAATCCACGACTGCTTCAGTTTCGCCGAATAGTGTGTTCTGGGGAGCTTGGCTTAGGTTAGCAAAGGTTAGCTTATGTTGCTATGCTAGCGGACCCACATTGGAAATGAAGCGCGACTTTCCGAGGGCTCAATAAAAAAATATAATTGAGCAATCGTGGCAAATGAGGGCTGGTTAGCTTCAGAAGGAAGTAAAGTATTGGTTAGAAGAGGTTCCAATCACTTGTAAGGCTCCAGCTTGTCTCTGTGGACTGATAAGTTGGTGCACTTGCAGTCAACACGAGCGAAGTGTGGCCAGGGTTGGCAGGTCGTACATAAATATTCCGGCCAAAGTCAGTGTAAAATGCGCCCGTCAGAAGCCAAAAGTAGCCCAAAGTGTTAGAGTATTAAAATTGAGACTATTTAAGTATTATATCGCCATGGATTGTTATTGTTGACTTGTAAGTCCCGCGGTGGGCCAAGTGAAAAGTAGCCCAAAAACGAAAAACTTTGAAGGAGTTTCAAACAAGCCCAATTTGGAGTGAAAACGGCGAATCTGGCAACTGGGTTTAGACCGTATGTGCAGTATATAAAGCGCTGCAAATTCATATATGTTTCGAGGACGGTATGCCAAAAAGTATATTAACCTAAATATATTTTAGGAAACAGAATAGTCCTATATTACATATATTCTAGTTCTACATTAACTGTTCAAACATTATTCCATTTTTCCCTGTGCAAAAATAAGATTTCGCTACCACAATGCATTACTATTTTGCATAAACCAATCAGCTTCAAGTCGGCATATGACGCCCGCTGACGATTCTAGGAAGTAAACAGGAAACTAACGAGCTAACTGAATATCTTTGGACTGGCTTGATCAAATTTGACAATTAAGGCATCTTTTTTTTGTTATATTGTGCTGCATCTAATAAAGTATGGTTAGCAAACGCTTCCTCGTATCCATGTTAACGTTAGTGATTGTATCAATAAATTTACCTTGACAGACCAGAAGCTATTACTTACTATTGAGATGTTTGTTTTAGCTAGCTAACTATGAAGCTGCTGTGTAAGTAGCATATCATTACATTTTTATTTTTATTCATCTTCCCCCCTGCACAGTGTCAATGAAAAACAAGGTGACAGGAGAGGTCCGCGTGAGGGCAGTTTGTCATAGGTCTATGAGGAAAAGTGAAAAGCCACATGACTTGAGAGTAGGATCAATGGTTACACACACACACAAGTGTTTGTGTATATATGTATGTATGTATGTATGTACAAACATGCACTAATCAGTCATAACAATTACTGTTTTTTCGCAAGATATTTAAATATGGCAGTCTGAACTAAAGAAGCAAAAGCAGCCTTAATCCTGTGGTCTTTGCTGAATAAGACTTCCAGGGACTTCACATACAGTTGTTCCTGTTCTGGCAAAACAAAATATCCTGTTCTCACTCAACAAAATATTGGGCGCAGTGGGGGGCGCAAAATTATTCTCATCTATTAATGGGGGGCACGGCAGAAAACGTTTGGGAACCACTCCTTTAATGTATAAGTGTATAGAAGTGTATAACCACTACATCAGATTACTGCCATAATATAAGCAAAGCTGATTAAATATTGAAGGTGTGGTCATCTCCAATCACACCCTTCACTAATCACATTGACTAAATCTATAGCATCAATAAAACATGGTATTTGGTGCCCAAGCTTTTGCATGTGCCTACATATTTTATCTCTCTACCTTCAGTGAATTAAAGTGGATGTGTACAGTCAACTAATTTGGGAAACTTTACCTGAATTATTTATTTTTGCTCAATTACTGCTGTTCAATAAAATGTTAACAGATATTTTAATATATTTTTTCTCCTTAGATGGTGTTAAAACACTCGAGCCCTGTCATTTTGGTGAGCACCCATTGCTCCTGTGTGGCAGGATGTGCCCTGTGCAATCATTTGGTTGCCCTTCTTTATCAGACTGCACACTATTCTCAGCTAGATATTCCTGCTGTACCCCCAGTCCAAAGCTGCACAGACACCGAGCAGCGAGTTACCTAGCATGTCAGTTTGTATGTCACATGTATGTTCATCCATATGTAGCCACCATTAAAACAGTGCTAAATGTGTCCCTACTTTTAGGGTGTGAAGCCGGGACCCGTTGGAGAAATGGAGGTTCGAAAACCAAGGAATTCAACTGCTGACTGTGTGAGGTTATATATATATATATATATATATATATATATATATATATATATATATATATATATATATATATATATAAGTTATCTTTTAAACCTTATATTCAACATCTAATTAAAAAGCTTAGACTTTTGTTAGGTTTTTATTATAGAAATAAATCTTGTTTTTCTTTTATTGTAAAAAAGAAGTTAGTTGAAGCAACGTTCATGCCTGTATTAGATTATGGAGATATTTTGTATATGAATGCTCCTGTGCACTGTTTGAGCATACTGGACAGTGTGTATCATAGTGCTTTGCGATTTATAACAAACTGTCGACCTCTTACTCATCATTGTTTGTTATATACAAAAGTGAATTGGACTTCGTTGCAGGCACGACGTTTTGCACATTGGTATGTTTTTATTTACAAAGCACTAATTGGGAATTTGCCTAATTATTTATGTTGTCTTCTGAATAGAAGGCAAAGTCTGCTCAGTCTTCGTTCGAGTGAGTTTTTGCAACTTGCTGTTCCTAGAGCTCGAACAGAGCTAGGAAAGACTGCTTTTAGTTTTGCTGCTCCATACACATGGAACCGGTTACAGGCTGATATAAAAATCAAGGACCTTGTTTCTTTGAACAGATTTAAGACTCTGATAAAATCAGTCAGGTCCAGATCATCTGTGTGTGCGTGTTTTAATAAATTTTATGTGAGATTTTGAATGCATCTTGAATGTTGTAATTTGTGCTGCTGCTCGGTCTCTCTTGGCCAGGTCTCTCTTGTAAAAGAGATCTTGTATCTCAAGGGACTAACCTGGTTAAATAAAGGCAAATAAAAAAATAAAAAAATATTACCTTTGATCCATATGAATATTTATATATAATTGTATATTGGATTGTAATTGTTGGCTTGGCTTGGAATAAATTAAATCAAATCAAAAAAAATCCATGTGATGTGTAATGAAGTTTAGATTATATTGTGGCAGTAATTTGATTAAATGGTTATACACGTTTTTGCTTTTAATATTTTTCAGAAGTTGACATTATAAAGCGTTGGATGGAGAAATGCCCAATGTTGCCATGCTAAGAGTGTGAGAGGTCTATAAGAAGTTTTAGTCCTGTAATTGCCCCTCTGGTTGCAACAATGGGCATGTGAACTGCAGTCCCATTAGTTGAATGTGCTTTTGGGCCTGTAGAGGCAGGGAGTGTGGTTTGATTCCATGATAAGCCAGCAGCAGTGAGAGAAATTGTGAACATCCCAGGTGCCCCCAGTGAAGCACCCCTTGCTATGGAAAACTATAGGCTGGGACGATGAGAATGTGCGTATGTTTTGTGAGAAGAGGAAGAAGTGCATGTTAAGTCCCTGGAAGTGTGATTGAGCATGGGGCAGAGGATTGAAGCTGCAAGACAGGAGCAGAGTTGATGTGAAGAATGGCATGGTCTGAGAAAGATGAGAGTAAGATGTAGAGCAGGCATGTGAAAGATAGGGCCCCGCGGGCCGGACCCGGCCCGTTGGATTATTTAATACGGCCCGGCATAAATTTCTGAGTATGTCAAAAAATGAATCAAGTCTCTAGCTCATTTCTATCAAAAGTTGTGATTTTTAAAAAATGAATACAAATCAAAAGCTCTCTCTGGTCGCTAGAGGAAAGTAAATGACAGCATGCAGCACTGACACGAGTTAAAGCTTCAGTCAAAGGATGCAATTCCGCTATGAAGCGATTCTGCTATGAAGGATAAATTTGGGTCCGTGGAATTGAATACGTTTTATCAATATCTCGTGCCAGGTTACCCCAAATTAACAGCCATGGCTGCATAAGTTCTATCCATGTTTGGGACTACTTATCTTTGTGAACAGGTGTTCTCTGTAATGAACAATAATAAAACAAAGCAGCGCTCAAGGTTAACAAATAAACACTTGAATGACATTGTTAAATGTGCTGCTACTCAGGATTTGACACCTAATATCGATGCACTTGTGAAGGCAAAAAGATGCCAAGTTACAGGAGCCAGCAGCAGCAAGTAGACTGCAGGAATGCAGTGAGAGAGAGAGAAAAAAAGTGTGATGACACGAAATTTGTTTGCACTCATGAATACAGATCATTAAAAATAAGATTCATCTGGTTTCATATTAAAGATAATTAATATTGTGCAGTATGTTCTCAGCTTCAGTAGGCCCAGCCTAGTAGTTTGATCTGATGTAGTCTAATTTTATTACCCATGCACTGCTATAACTTTTATTTGTATTTCTTTTTTTATTTATTTCAAAGCAGTATGACTATTAAGGCGAAAATGTTTTTTTCATAGCTCCCACTTGAGTTTGTTAATGTGGTGAGTTGCTTCAGGTATAAAACTGCATTCACTCAACTGTTAAAATAAACCAGTTGTTAACACATTCACCGTCAAACATGAAAATCTTTTTTTTTTTCATTGTTTTAATGTGTTGTGCTTAGAAAAGATCCCTTTTCATCCATGATTATAAAATGTAGGCTGAATGATAAAGCATAGTACTGAAAAATAAAGCGAAATATTTGGAGTTGATTTGTAGTTACTGATCCGGCTCACCTAAGAACAGAAGGTCTGGATCCGGCCCCACAGCCAAACTGAGTTTGACATGCCTGATCTACACGTTTCCATGAGGCAAACCATGTTCGAGGACATACTTCTGCAGATAATTTGGCAGAGAGAATCTACAGGGGAACTGTCCAGACCAAGGACATGAGGGGAGGAATTCATATGGAGCCAGTTGCAGTTCAAGAGTACTGCATTCTGAAAAATGTGAATTATTCACCATGTGGATTTGTCATTCACCCTGATGCTCCATGGCTGGGTTGTTCCCCTGATGGAGTAATCTTCGATCCCTCTGAGAATCCACCATTTGGACTCTTAGAAGTCAAATGCCCCAACATTCAGAGTTATGTGGACTGCCCCTATCTGAAAATGTCAAGCGGTGCTTTGAAACTTCGGAGGCAACACAAGTACTGCTGGCAAGTTCAGAGACAGATCCTCTTGACTGGTTTAGAATGGTGTGATTTTGTTGTGTGTGCTCAGGAGGACACACTAGTTGAGCGAGTTTACAAAAATCAAGAAGTGATGCACACCATTAGAGAAAAAGCGGATCATTTTTTCTTTTACCATTACATACAAAAGTGTTTGCAGTAAAACATAAATACAATGATTACCTGTATAGTGTCAGATTAATTATCTGTTGTTCATTAAGAAGTGATTTGTTTGTTTTTTCTGTCAATGCATTAATTCCACTGTTTTTATGTCTTCCTTTAAGTGCAGACATAAAAAAAATATGAGAAGGATTTTTGATTCTCCAAGCCAAGGTTTATTACAGCAGGTTATTAAGACCAGTAATATTAAAGCATCAAAACATATTTACATATTTTCGATATTTAAATGCATACATTCTAAAATTTGCTCCATGTCTTTACAAGTGGTCCATTCTGATAGTTCACAAGCAGACAAGATACAGTAAATAGCTGATTTATGCTGCCTGAAATAGACATGGGGATGACGGTGTCAAACAATTTGTGCTCCTTTACTCGTCGGATGCACCGTTCAACATGTACCCTGAGCCTGGCTACGGACTGTGTGTGTTTTACGTCATGTGCAGACATTCGTGTGCACCTTTTCAGGAAAACTGGCCTGTGGATCTTACATGGTACAAGATCGTCTACCAGGAAGCCCTTATCCACCATTATTGCCATGTCAGGGGTAAGTAGAGGAATAATTCCTGACTGTCTGAACATCTCCCTGTCACTAATAGACCCAGCATAGAGTCCAGACACAAAGGTTATGGCACCATGGGGTGCCATTCCAATTAAGGCCTTGAAGGTACAATGAGACTTATAATTGGAAAAGACTTCACTCTGTAACAGCAGGGATGATGGTGTTTGGCAGCAGAGCTCTGTACAATCCAGGATAACTTGTGTGTCCTGAAAATTCCCAAACTCCTCTGGCAGGTAGGCCTGTACTTTGTCTTTGGGCATCCAAATGCAGACAGACCCTAAAAGAAACTGTAGGTTTGGAGTTGGTGACCCGTATCATCTGATGTGTTGCAGGTTCAATCAGTTCCCAGAAGGCCATCAGGTGGTTGTAGGTTGCAAACCTGCAAAGACAGTAGATGGATTATTAAGATACACTGATCAAAAACTAATCAGTCATATCCAGTATTTTTGTTCAGAAGCTCACCTTTTTAGATCATTTTAACTCTATTGTGCACACATTCCAGGCGGCCATTTTTAAAATTCCTCAGATTCCCGACATAGTCCACTATAAAACTAGATATCTCAAGTTGTACATATAGGGAAATGATAATTCATGGCTCAAACTGAAGTAGACAGTTGGGGGAACATATTGATTCACTTCAATACCATATTCCTTGGTTTGTTTTATTTTAGAACCTCTATTACAGATGCTAATATGCCAGGAATGTCAGAAATGCACTTGACCTTGAGCATCACAAGCATGTATGTTCACATAGCTCCATTCCATTCAGTCTATAAATTTGAAATATATTTCGCTATGGTCTTTTCTAATAACACAGAAAAAATGGAGCAAATCCATGCAAGCATTGCAAAGTTATTCCACTTTGTTCCAAGGAATGTCAAGTTCAACATTCCAATGTATGCCACAGCCAGTACACACCCTTAGCCAACCAAGCCAACATGCTAACAAATTCCATACACGAAACCGATGAGCTATTTCAAACAACAACGTTGCACATATTACAGAAAGACCAGAAAATTCCAATGAATAAATTCCATGTCCAATTATGAACGTTATATGATATGACATTTATGTCCAATATAGTCCGACAGGCTATGCAAGCTACCGTAGCCAACTCCGGTAGCATCCGACACGATACAGAGTACTCCAGCACTCAAAAGCTCCAATACTAAACATTAGATTATAGACAGTATTAGAATATATATTTTGTACAATATCGCTTATGAAAAATTATCAATTTTTACTCACGAGTACACCGAGTCGCGTCGTAGCGGGTGTACGGTCTCACTTCCGGGTTGGCGAAAATGCCGAAAATTGCTCATATATTCCATAAAAAGTTATCGGTTTATGTTCAAAAGTATCCACAATCAGAATAAAAACGAACAAAATAATCCACGACTGCTTCAGTTTCGCCGAATAGTGTGTTCTGGGGAGCTTGGCTTAGGTTAGCAAAGGTTAGCTTATGTTGCTATGCTAGCGGACCCACATTGGAAATGAAGCGCGACTTTCCGAGGGCTCAATAAAAAAATATAATTGAGCAATCGTGGCAAATGAGGGCTGGTTAGCTTCAGAAGGAAGTAAAGTATTGGTTAGAAGAGGTTCCAATCACTTGTAAGGCTCCAGCTTGTCTCTGTGGACTGATAAGTTGGTGCACTTGCAGTCAACACGAGCGAAGTGTGGCCAGGGTTGGCAGGTCGTACATAAATATTCCGGCCAAAGTCAGTGTAAAATGCGCCCGTCAGAAGCCAAAAGTAGCCCAAAGTGTTAGAGTATTAAAATTGAGACTATTTAAGTATTATATCGCCATGGATTGTTATTGTTGACTTGTAAGTCCCGCGGTGGGCCAAGTGAAAAGTAGCCCAAAAACGAAAAACTTTGAAGGAGTTTCAAACAAGCCCAATTTGGAGTGAAAACGGCGAATCTGGCAACTGGGTTTAGACCGTATGTGCAGTATATAAAGCGCTGCAAATTCATATATGTTTCGAGGACGGTATGCCAAAAAGTATATTAACCTAAATATATTTTAGGAAACAGAATAGTCCTATATTACATATATTCTAGTTCTACATTAACTGTTCAAACATTATTCCATTTTTCCCTGTGCAAAAATAAGATTTCGCTACCACAATGCATTACTATTTTGCATAAACCAATCAGCTTCAAGTCGGCATATGACGCCCGCTGACGATTCTAGGAAGTAAACAGGAAACTAACGAGCTAACTGAATATCTTTGGACTGGCTTGATCAAATTTGACAATTAAGGCATCTTTTTTTTGTTATATTGTGCTGCATCTAATAAAGTATGGTTAGCAAACGCTTCCTCGTATCCATGTTAACGTTAGTGATTGTATCAATAAATTTACCTTGACAGACCAGAAGCTATTACTTACTATTGAGATGTTTGTTTTAGCTAGCTAACTATGAAGCTGCTGTGTAAGTAGCATATCATTACATTTTTATTTTTATTCATCTTCCCCCCTGCACAGTGTCAATGAAAAACAAGGTGACAGGAGAGGTCCGCGTGAGGGCAGTTTGTCATAGGTCTATGAGGAAAAGTGAAAAGCCACATGACTTGAGAGTAGGATCAATGGTTACACACACACACAAGTGTTTGTGTATATATGTATGTATGTATGTATGTACAAACATGCACTAATCAGTCATAACAATTACTGTTTTTTCGCAAGATATTTAAATATGGCAGTCTGAACTAAAGAAGCAAAAGCAGCCTTAATCCTGTGGTCTTTGCTGAATAAGACTTCCAGGGACTTCACATACAGTTGTTCCTGTTCTGGCAAAACAAAATATCCTGTTCTCACTCAACAAAATATTGGGCGCAGTGGGGGGCGCAAAATTATTCTCATCTATTAATGGGGGGCACGGCAGAAAACGTTTGGGAACCACTCCTTTAATGTATAAGTGTATAGAAGTGTATAACCACTACATCAGATTACTGCCATAATATAAGCAAAGCTGATTAAATATTGAAGGTGTGGTCATCTCCAATCACACCCTTCACTAATCACATTGACTAAATCTATAGCATCAATAAAACATGGTATTTGGTGCCCAAGCTTTTGCATGTGCCTACATATTTTATCTCTCTACCTTCAGTGAATTAAAGTGGATGTGTACAGTCAACTAATTTGGGAAACTTTACCTGAATTATTTATTTTTGCTCAATTACTGCTGTTCAATAAAATGTTAACAGATATTTTAATATATTTTTTCTCCTTAGATGGTGTTAAAACACTCGAGCCCTGTCATTTTGGTGAGCACCCATTGCTCCTGTGTGGCAGGATGTGCCCTGTGCAATCATTTGGTTGCCCTTCTTTATCAGACTGCACACTATTCTCAGCTAGATATTCCTGCTGTACCCCCAGTCCAAAGCTGCACAGACACCGAGCAGCGAGTTACCTAGCATGTCAGTTTGTATGTCACATGTATGTTCATCCATATGTAGCCACCATTAAAACAGTGCTAAATGTGTCCCTACTTTTAGGGTGTGAAGCCGGGACCCGTTGGAGAAATGGAGGTTCGAAAACCAAGGAATTCAACTGCTGACTGTGTGAGGTTATATATATATATATATATATATATATATATATATATATATATATATATATATATATATATATATATATATATATATATATAAGTTATCTTTTAAACCTTATATTCAACATCTAATTAAAAAGCTTAGACTTTTGTTAGGTTTTTATTATAGAAATAAATCTTGTTTTTCTTTTATTGTAAAAAAGAAGTTAGTTGAAGCAACGTTCATGCCTGTATTAGATTATGGAGATATTTTGTATATGAATGCTCCTGTGCACTGTTTGAGCATACTGGACAGTGTGTATCATAGTGCTTTGCGATTTATAACAAACTGTCGACCTCTTACTCATCATTGTTTGTTATATACAAAAGTGAATTGGACTTCGTTGCAGGCACGACGTTTTGCACATTGGTATGTTTTTATTTACAAAGCACTAATTGGGAATTTGCCTAATTATTTATGTTGTCTTCTGAATAGAAGGCAAAGTCTGCTCAGTCTTCGTTCGAGTGAGTTTTTGCAACTTGCTGTTCCTAGAGCTCGAACAGAGCTAGGAAAGACTGCTTTTAGTTTTGCTGCTCCATACACATGGAACCGGTTACAGGCTGATATAAAAATCAAGGACCTTGTTTCTTTGAACAGATTTAAGACTCTGATAAAATCAGTCAGGTCCAGATCATCTGTGTGTGCGTGTTTTAATAAATTTTATGTGAGATTTTGAATGCATCTTGAATGTTGTAATTTGTGCTGCTGCTCGGTCTCTCTTGGCCAGGTCTCTCTTGTAAAAGAGATCTTGTATCTCAAGGGACTAACCTGGTTAAATAAAGGCAAATAAAAAAATAAAAAAATATTACCTTTGATCCATGTGATGTGTAATGAAGTTTAGATTATATTGTGGCAGTAATTTGATTAAATGGTTATACACGTTTTTGCTTTTAATATTTTTCAGAAGTTGACATTATAAAGCGTTGGATGGAGAAATGCCCAATGTTGCCATGCTAAGAGTGTGAGAGGTCTATAAGAAGTTTTAGTCCTGTAATTGCCCCTCTGGTTGCAACAATGGGCATGTGAACTGCAGTCCCATTAGTTGAATGTGCTTTTGGGCCTGTAGAGGCAGGGAGTGTGGTTTGATTCCATGATAAGCCAGCAGCAGTGAGAGAAATTGTGAACATCCCAGGTGCCCCCAGTGAAGCACCCCTTGCTATGGAAAACTATAGGCTGGGACGATGAGAATGTGCGTATGTTTTGTGAGAAGAGGAAGAAGTGCATGTTAAGTCCCTGGAAGTGTGATTGAGCATGGGGCAGAGGATTGAAGCTGCAAGACAGGAGCAGAGTTGATGTGAAGAATGGCATGGTCTGAGAAAGATGAGAGTAAGATGTAGAGCAGGCATGTGAAAGATAGGGCCCCGCGGGCCGGACCCGGCCCGTTGGATTATTTAATACGGCCCGGCATAAATTTCTGAGTATGTCAAAAAATGAATCAAGTCTCTAGCTCATTTCTATCAAAAGTTGTGATTTTTAAAAAATGAATACAAATCAAAAGCTCTCTCTGGTCGCTAGAGGAAAGTAAATGACAGCATGCAGCACTGACACGAGTTAAAGCTTCAGTCAAAGGATGCAATTCCGCTATGAAGCGATTCTGCTATGAAGGATAAATTTGGGTCCGTGGAATTGAATACGTTTTATCAATATCTCGTGCCAGGTTACCCCAAATTAACAGCCATGGCTGCATAAGTTCTATCCATGTTTGGGACTACTTATCTTTGTGAACAGGTGTTCTCTGTAATGAACAATAATAAAACAAAGCAGCGCTCAAGGTTAACAAATAAACACTTGAATGACATTGTTAAATGTGCTGCTACTCAGGATTTGACACCTAATATCGATGCACTTGTGAAGGCAAAAAGATGCCAAGTTACAGGAGCCAGCAGCAGCAAGTAGACTGCAGGAATGCAGTGAGAGAGAGAGAAAAAAAGTGTGATGACACGAAATTTGTTTGCACTCATGAATACAGATCATTAAAAATAAGATTCATCTGGTTTCATATTAAAGATAATTAATATTGTGCAGTATGTTCTCAGCTTCAGTAGGCCCAGCCTAGTAGTTTGATCTGATGTAGTCTAATTTTATTACCCATGCACTGCTATAACTTTTATTTGTATTTCTTTTTTTATTTATTTCAAAGCAGTATGACTATTAAGGCGAAAATGTTTTTTTCATAGCTCCCACTTGAGTTTGTTAATGTGGTGAGTTGCTTCAGGTATAAAACTGCATTCACTCAACTGTTAAAATAAACCAGTTGTTAACACATTCACCGTCAAACATGAAAATCTTTTTTTTTTTCATTGTTTTAATGTGTTGTGCTTAGAAAAGATCCCTTTTCATCCATGATTATAAAATGTAGGCTGAATGATAAAGCATAGTACTGAAAAATAAAGCGAAATATTTGGAGTTGATTTGTAGTTACTGATCCGGCTCACCTAAGAACAGAAGGTCTGGATCCGGCCCCACAGCCAAACTGAGTTTGACATGCCTGATCTACACGTTTCCATGAGGCAAACCATGTTCGAGGACATACTTCTGCAGATAATTTGGCAGAGAGAATCTACAGGGGAACTGTCCAGACCAAGGACATGAGGGGAGGAATTCATATGGAGCCAGTTGCAGTTCAAGAGTACTGCATTCTGAAAAATGTGAATTATTCACCATGTGGATTTGTCATTCACCCTGATGCTCCATGGCTGGGTTGTTCCCCTGATGGAGTAATCTTCGATCCCTCTGAGAATCCACCATTTGGACTCTTAGAAGTCAAATGCCCCAACATTCAGAGTTATGTGGACTGCCCCTATCTGAAAATGTCAAGCGGTGCTTTGAAACTTCGGAGGCAACACAAGTACTGCTGGCAAGTTCAGAGACAGATCCTCTTGACTGGTTTAGAATGGTGTGATTTTGTTGTGTGTGCTCAGGAGGACACACTAGTTGAGCGAGTTTACAAAAATCAAGAAGTGATGCACACCATTAGAGAAAAAGCGGATCATTTTTTCTTTTACCATTACATACAAAAGTGTTTGCAGTAAAACATAAATACAATGATTACCTGTATAGTGTCAGATTAATTATCTGTTGTTCATTAAGAAGTGATTTGTTTGTTTTTTCTGTCAATGCATTAATTCCACTGTTTTTATGTCTTCCTTTAAGTGCAGACATAAAAAAAATATGAGAAGGATTTTTGATTCTCCAAGCCAAGGTTTATTACAGCAGGTTATTAAGACCAGTAATATTAAAGCATCAAAACATATTTACATATTTTCGATATTTAAATGCATACATTCTAAAATTTGCTCCATGTCTTTACAAGTGGTCCATTCTGATAGTTCACAAGCAGACAAGATACAGTAAATAGCTGATTTATGCTGCCTGAAATAGACATGGGGATGACGGTGTCAAACAATTTGTGCTCCTTTACTCGTCGGATGCACCGTTCAACATGTACCCTGAGCCTGGCTACGGACTGTGTGTGTTTTACGTCATGTGCAGACATTCGTGTGCACCTTTTCAGGAAAACTGGCCTGTGGATCTTACATGGTACAAGATCGTCTACCAGGAAGCCCTTATCCACCATTATTGCCATGTCAGGGGTAAGTAGAGGAATAATTCCTGACTGTCTGAACATCTCCCTGTCACTAATAGACCCAGCATAGAGTCCAGACACAAAGGTTATGGCACCATGGGGTGCCATTCCAATTAAGGCCTTGAAGGTACAATGAGACTTATAATTGGAAAAGACTTCACTCTGTAACAGCAGGGATGATGGTGTTTGGCAGCAGAGCTCTGTACAATCCAGGATAACTTGTGTGTCCTGAAAATTCCCAAACTCCTCTGGCAGGTAGGCCTGTACTTTGTCTTTGGGCATCCAAATGCAGACAGACCCTAAAAGAAACTGTAGGTTTGGAGTTGGTGACCCGTATCATCTGATGTGTTGCAGGTTCAATCAGTTCCCAGAAGGCCATCAGGTGGTTGTAGGTTGCAAACCTGCAAAGACAGTAGATGGATTATTAAGATACACTGATCAAAAACTAATCAGTCATATCCAGTATTTTTGTTCAGAAGCTCACCTTTTTAGATCATTTTAACTCTATTGTGCACACATTCCAGGCGGCCATTTTTAAAATTCCTCAGATTCCCGACATAGTCCACTATAAAACTAGATATCTCAAGTTGTACATATAGGGAAATGATAATTCATGGCTCAAACTGAAGTAGACAGTTGGGGGAACATATTGATTCACTTCAATACCATATTCCTTGGTTTGTTTTATTTTAGAACCTCTATTACAGATGCTAATATGCCAGGAATGTCAGAAATGCACTTGACCTTGAGCATCACAAGCATGTATGTTCACATAGCTCCATTCCATTCAGTCTATAAATTTGAAATATATTTCGCTATGGTCTTTTCTAATAACACAGAAAAAATGGAGCAAATCCATGCAAGCATTGCAAAGTTATTCCACTTTGTTCCAAGGAATGTCAAGTTCAACATTCCAATGTATGCCACAGCCAGTACACACCCTTAGCCAACCAAGCCAACATGCTAACAAATTCCATACACGAAACCGATGAGCTATTTCAAACAACAACGTTGCACATATTACAGAAAGACCAGAAAATTCCAATGAATAAATTCCATGTCCAATTATGAACGTTATATGATATGACATTTATGTCCAATATAGTCCGACAGGCTATGCAAGCTACCGTAGCCAACTCCGGTAGCATCCGACACGATACAGAGTACTCCAGCACTCAAAAGCTCCAATACTAAACATTAGATTATAGACAGTATTAGAATATATATTTTGTACAATATCGCTTATGAAAAATTATCAATTTTTACTCACGAGTACACCGAGTCGCGTCGTAGCGGGTGTACGGTCTCACTTCCGGGTTGGCGAAAATGCCGAAAATTGCTCATATATTCCATAAAAAGTTATCGGTTTATGTTCAAAAGTATCCACAATCAGAATAAAAACGAACAAAATAATCCACGACTGCTTCAGTTTCGCCGAATAGTGTGTTCTGGGGAGCTTGGCTTAGGTTAGCAAAGGTTAGCTTATGTTGCTATGCTAGCGGACCCACATTGGAAATGAAGCGCGACTTTCCGAGGGCTCAATAAAAAAATATAATTGAGCAATCGTGGCAAATGAGGGCTGGTTAGCTTCAGAAGGAAGTAAAGTATTGGTTAGAAGAGGTTCCAATCACTTGTAAGGCTCCAGCTTGTCTCTGTGGACTGATAAGTTGGTGCACTTGCAGTCAACACGAGCGAAGTGTGGCCAGGGTTGGCAGGTCGTACATAAATATTCCGGCCAAAGTCAGTGTAAAATGCGCCCGTCAGAAGCCAAAAGTAGCCCAAAGTGTTAGAGTATTAAAATTGAGACTATTTAAGTATTATATCGCCATGGATTGTTATTGTTGACTTGTAAGTCCCGCGGTGGGCCAAGTGAAAAGTAGCCCAAAAACGAAAAACTTTGAAGGAGTTTCAAACAAGCCCAATTTGGAGTGAAAACGGCGAATCTGGCAACCGGGTTTAGACCGTATGTGCAGTATATAAAGCGCTGCAAATTCATATATGTTTCGAGGACGGTATGCCAAAAAGTATATTAACCTAAATATATTTTAGGAAACAGAATAGTCCTATATTACATATATTCTAGTTCTACATTAACTGTTCAAACATTATTCCATTTTTCCCTGTGCAAAAATAAGATTTCGCTACCACAATGCATTACTATTTTGCATAAACCAATCAGCTTCAAGTCGGCATATGACGCCCGCTGACGATTCTAGGAAGTAAACAGGAAACTAACGAGCTAACTGAATATCTTTGGACTGGCTTGATCAAATTTGACAATTAAGGCATCTTTTTTTTGTTATATTGTGCTGCATCTAATAAAGTATGGTTAGCAAACGCTTCCTCGTATCCATGTTAACGTTAGTGATTGTATCAATAAATTTACCTTGACAGACCAGAAGCTATTACTTACTATTGAGATGTTTGTTTTAGCTAGCTAACTATGAAGCTGCTGTGTAAGTAGCATATCATTACATTTTTATTTTTATTCATCTTCCCCCCTGCACAGTGTCAATGAAAAACAAGGTGACAGGAGAGGTCCGCGTGAGGGCAGTTTGTCATAGGTCTATGAGGAAAAGTGAAAAGCCACATGACTTGAGAGTAGGATCAATGGTTACACACACACACAAGTGTTTGTGTATATATGTATGTATGTATGTATGTACAAACATGCACTAATCAGTCATAACAATTACTGTTTTTTCGCAAGATATTTAAATATGGCAGTCTGAACTAAAGAAGCAAAAGCAGCCTTAATCCTGTGGTCTTTGCTGAATAAGACTTCCAGGGACTTCACATACAGTTGTTCCTGTTCTGGCAAAACAAAATATCCTGTTCTCACTCAACAAAATATTGGGCGCAGTGGGGGGCGCAAAATTATTCTCATCTATTAATGGGGGGCACGGCAGAAAACGTTTGGGAACCACTCCTTTAATGTATAAGTGTATAGAAGTGTATAACCACTACATCAGATTACTGCCATAATATAAGCAAAGCTGATTAAATATTGAAGGTGTGGTCATCTCCAATCACACCCTTCACTAATCACATTGACTAAATCTATAGCATCAATAAAACATGGTATTTGGTGCCCAAGCTTTTGCATGTGCCTACATATTTTATCTCTCTACCTTCAGTGAATTAAAGTGGATGTGTACAGTCAACTAATTTGGGAAACTTTACCTGAATTATTTATTTTTGCTCAATTACTGCTGTTCAATAAAATGTTAACAGATATTTTAATATATTTTTTCTCCTTAGATGGTGTTAAAACACTCGAGCCCTGTCATTTTGGTGAGCACCCATTGCTCCTGTGTGGCAGGATGTGCCCTGTGCAATCATTTGGTTGCCCTTCTTTATCAGACTGCACACTATTCTCAGCTAGATATTCCTGCTGTACCCCCAGTCCAAAGCTGCACAGACACCGAGCAGCGAGTTACCTAGCATGTCAGTTTGTATGTCACATGTATGTTCATCCATATGTAGCCACCATTAAAACAGTGCTAAATGTGTCCCTACTTTTAGGGTGTGAAGCCGGGACCCGTTGGAGAAATGGAGGTTCGAAAACCAAGGAATTCAACTGCTGACTGTGTGAGGTTATATATATATATATATATATATATATATATATATATATATATATATATATATATATATATATATATATATATATATAAGTTATCTTTTAAACCTTATATTCAACATCTAATTAAAAAGCTTAGACTTTTGTTAGGTTTTTATTATAGAAATAAATCTTGTTTTTCTTTTATTGTAAAAAAGAAGTTAGTTGAAGCAACGTTCATGCCTGTATTAGATTATGGAGATATTTTGTATATGAATGCTCCTGTGCACTGTTTGAGCATACTGGACAGTGTGTATCATAGTGCTTTGCGATTTATAACAAACTGTCGACCTCTTACTCATCATTGTTTGTTATATACAAAAGTGAATTGGACTTCGTTGCAGGCACGACGTTTTGCACATTGGTATGTTTTTATTTACAAAGCACTAATTGGGAATTTGCCTAATTATTTATGTTGTCTTCTGAATAGAAGGCAAAGTCTGCTCAGTCTTCGTTCGAGTGAGTTTTTGCAACTTGCTGTTCCTAGAGCTCGAACAGAGCTAGGAAAGACTGCTTTTAGTTTTGCTGCTCCATACACATGGAACCGGTTACAGGCTGATATAAAAATCAAGGACCTTGTTTCTTTGAACAGATTTAAGACTCTGATAAAATCAGTCAGGTCCAGATCATCTGTGTGTGCGTGTTTTAATAAATTTTATGTGAGATTTTGAATGCATCTTGAATGTTGTAATTTGTGCTGCTGCTCGGTCTCTCTTGGCCAGGTCTCTCTTGTAAAAGAGATCTTGTATCTCAAGGGACTAACCTGGTTAAATAAAGGCAAATAAAAAAATAAAAAAATATTACCTTTGATCCATGTGATGTGTAATGAAGTTTAGATTATATTGTGGCAGTAATTTGATTAAATGGTTATACACGTTTTTGCTTTTAATATTTTTCAGAAGTTGACATTATAAAGCGTTGGATGGAGAAATGCCCAATGTTGCCATGCTAAGAGTGTGAGAGGTCTATAAGAAGTTTTAGTCCTGTAATTGCCCCTCTGGTTGCAACAATGGGCATGTGAACTGCAGTCCCATTAGTTGAATGTGCTTTTGGGCCTGTAGAGGCAGGGAGTGTGGTTTGATTCCATGATAAGCCAGCAGCAGTGAGAGAAATTGTGAACATCCCAGGTGCCCCCAGTGAAGCACCCCTTGCTATGGAAAACTATAGGCTGGGACGATGAGAATGTGCGTATGTTTTGTGAGAAGAGGAAGAAGTGCATGTTAAGTCCCTGGAAGTGTGATTGAGCATGGGGCAGAGGATTGAAGCTGCAAGACAGGAGCAGAGTTGATGTGAAGAATGGCATGGTCTGAGAAAGATGAGAGTAAGATGTAGAGCAGGCATGTGAAAGATAGGGCCCCGCGGGCCGGACCCGGCCCGTTGGATTATTTAATACGGCCCGGCATAAATTTCTGAGTATGTCAAAAAATGAATCAAGTCTCTAGCTCATTTCTATCAAAAGTTGTGATTTTTAAAAAATGAATACAAATCAAAAGCTCTCTCTGGTCGCTAGAGGAAAGTAAATGACAGCATGCAGCACTGACACGAGTTAAAGCTTCAGTCAAAGGATGCAATTCCGCTATGAAGCGATTCTGCTATGAAGGATAAATTTGGGTCCGTGGAATTGAATACGTTTTATCAATATCTCGTGCCAGGTTACCCCAAATTAACAGCCATGGCTGCATAAGTTCTATCCATGTTTGGGACTACTTATCTTTGTGAACAGGTGTTCTCTGTAATGAACAATAATAAAACAAAGCAGCGCTCAAGGTTAACAAATAAACACTTGAATGACATTGTTAAATGTGCTGCTACTCAGGATTTGACACCTAATATCGATGCACTTGTGAAGGCAAAAAGATGCCAAGTTACAGGAGCCAGCAGCAGCAAGTAGACTGCAGGAATGCAGTGAGAGAGAGAGAAAAAAAGTGTGATGACACGAAATTTGTTTGCACTCATGAATACAGATCATTAAAAATAAGATTCATCTGGTTTCATATTAAAGATAATTAATATTGTGCAGTATGTTCTCAGCTTCAGTAGGCCCAGCCTAGTAGTTTGATCTGATGTAGTCTAATTTTATTACCCATGCACTGCTATAACTTTTATTTGTATTTCTTTTTTTATTTATTTCAAAGCAGTATGACTATTAAGGCGAAAATGTTTTTTTCATAGCTCCCACTTGAGTTTGTTAATGTGGTGAGTTGCTTCAGGTATAAAACTGCATTCACTCAACTGTTAAAATAAACCAGTTGTTAACACATTCACCGTCAAACATGAAAATCTTTTTTTTTTTCATTGTTTTAATGTGTTGTGCTTAGAAAAGATCCCTTTTCATCCATGATTATAAAATGTAGGCTGAATGATAAAGCATAGTACTGAAAAATAAAGCGAAATATTTGGAGTTGATTTGTAGTTACTGATCCGGCTCACCTAAGAACAGAAGGTCTGGATCCGGCCCCACAGCCAAACTGAGTTTGACATGCCTGATCTACACGTTTCCATGAGGCAAACCATGTTCGAGGACATACTTCTGCAGATAATTTGGCAGAGAGAATCTACAGGGGAACTGTCCAGACCAAGGACATGAGGGGAGGAATTCATATGGAGCCAGTTGCAGTTCAAGAGTACTGCATTCTGAAAAATGTGAATTATTCACCATGTGGATTTGTCATTCACCCTGATGCTCCATGGCTGGGTTGTTCCCCTGATGGAGTAATCTTCGATCCCTCTGAGAATCCACCATTTGGACTCTTAGAAGTCAAATGCCCCAACATTCAGAGTTATGTGGACTGCCCCTATCTGAAAATGTCAAGCGGTGCTTTGAAACTTCGGAGGCAACACAAGTACTGCTGGCAAGTTCAGAGACAGATCCTCTTGACTGGTTTAGAATGGTGTGATTTTGTTGTGTGTGCTCAGGAGGACACACTAGTTGAGCGAGTTTACAAAAATCAAGAAGTGATGCACACCATTAGAGAAAAAGCGGATCATTTTTTCTTTTACCATTACATACAAAAGTGTTTGCAGTAAAACATAAATACAATGATTACCTGTATAGTGTCAGATTAATTATCTGTTGTTCATTAAGAAGTGATTTGTTTGTTTTTTCTGTCAATGCATTAATTCCACTGTTTTTATGTCTTCCTTTAAGTGCAGACATAAAAAAAATATGAGAAGGATTTTTGATTCTCCAAGCCAAGGTTTATTACAGCAGGTTATTAAGACCAGTAATATTAAAGCATCAAAACATATTTACATATTTTCGATATTTAAATGCATACATTCTAAAATTTGCTCCATGTCTTTACAAGTGGTCCATTCTGATAGTTCACAAGCAGACAAGATACAGTAAATAGCTGATTTATGCTGCCTGAAATAGACATGGGGATGACGGTGTCAAACAATTTGTGCTCCTTTACTCGTCGGATGCACCGTTCAACATGTACCCTGAGCCTGGCTACGGACTGTGTGTGTTTTACGTCATGTGCAGACATTCGTGTGCACCTTTTCAGGAAAACTGGCCTGTGGATCTTACATGGTACAAGATCGTCTACCAGGAAGCCCTTATCCACCATTATTGCCATGTCAGGGGTAAGTAGAGGAATAATTCCTGACTGTCTGAACATCTCCCTGTCACTAATAGACCCAGCATAGAGTCCAGACACAAAGGTTATGGCACCATGGGGTGCCATTCCAATTAAGGCCTTGAAGGTACAATGAGACTTATAATTGGAAAAGACTTCACTCTGTAACAGCAGGGATGATGGTGTTTGGCAGCAGAGCTCTGTACAATCCAGGATAACTTGTGTGTCCTGAAAATTCCCAAACTCCTCTGGCAGGTAGGCCTGTACTTTGTCTTTGGGCATCCAAATGCAGACAGACCCTAAAAGAAACTGTAGGTTTGGAGTTGGTGACCCGTATCATCTGATGTGTTGCAGGTTCAATCAGTTCCCAGAAGGCCATCAGGTGGTTGTAGGTTGCAAACCTGCAAAGACAGTAGATGGATTATTAAGATACACTGATCAAAAACTAATCAGTCATATCCAGTATTTTTGTTCAGAAGCTCACCTTTTTAGATCATTTTAACTCTATTGTGCACACATTCCAGGCGGCCATTTTTAAAATTCCTCAGATTCCCGACATAGTCCACTATAAAACTAGATATCTCAAGTTGTACATATAGGGAAATGATAATTCATGGCTCAAACTGAAGTAGACAGTTGGGGGAACATATTGATTCACTTCAATACCATATTCCTTGGTTTGTTTTATTTTAGAACCTCTATTACAGATGCTAATATGCCAGGAATGTCAGAAATGCACTTGACCTTGAGCATCACAAGCATGTATGTTCACATAGCTCCATTCCATTCAGTCTATAAATTTGAAATATATTTCGCTATGGTCTTTTCTAATAACACAGAAAAAATGGAGCAAATCCATGCAAGCATTGCAAAGTTATTCCACTTTGTTCCAAGGAATGTCAAGTTCAACATTCCAATGTATGCCACAGCCAGTACACACCCTTAGCCAACCAAGCCAACATGCTAACAAATTCCATACACGAAACCGATGAGCTATTTCAAACAACAACGTTGCACATATTACAGAAAGACCAGAAAATTCCAATGAATAAATTCCATGTCCAATTATGAACGTTATATGATATGACATTTATGTCCAATATAGTCCGACAGGCTATGCAAGCTACCGTAGCCAACTCCGGTAGCATCCGACACGATACAGAGTACTCCAGCACTCAAAAGCTCCAATACTAAACATTAGATTATAGACAGTATTAGAATATATATTTTGTACAATATCGCTTATGAAAAATTATCAATTTTTACTCACGAGTACACCGAGTCGCGTCGTAGCGGGTGTACGGTCTCACTTCCGGGTTGGCGAAAATGCCGAAAATTGCTCATATATTCCATAAAAAGTTATCGGTTTATGTTCAAAAGTATCCACAATCAGAATAAAAACGAACAAAATAATCCACGACTGCTTCAGTTTCGCCGAATAGTGTGTTCTGGGGAGCTTGGCTTAGGTTAGCAAAGGTTAGCTTATGTTGCTATGCTAGCGGACCCACATTGGAAATGAAGCGCGACTTTCCGAGGGCTCAATAAAAAAATATAATTGAGCAATCGTGGCAAATGAGGGCTGGTTAGCTTCAGAAGGAAGTAAAGTATTGGTTAGAAGAGGTTCCAATCACTTGTAAGGCTCCAGCTTGTCTCTGTGGACTGATAAGTTGGTGCACTTGCAGTCAACACGAGCGAAGTGTGGCCAGGGTTGGCAGGTCGTACATAAATATTCCGGCCAAAGTCAGTGTAAAATGCGCCCGTCAGAAGCCAAAAGTAGCCCAAAGTGTTAGAGTATTAAAATTGAGACTATTTAAGTATTATATCGCCATGGATTGTTATTGTTGACTTGTAAGTCCCGCGGTGGGCCAAGTGAAAAGTAGCCCAAAAACGAAAAACTTTGAAGGAGTTTCAAACAAGCCCAATTTGGAGTGAAAACGGCGAATCTGGCAACCGGGTTTAGACCGTATGTGCAGTATATAAAGCGCTGCAAATTCATATATGTTTCGAGGACGGTATGCCAAAAAGTATATTAACCTAAATATATTTTAGGAAACAGAATAGTCCTATATTACATATATTCTAGTTCTACATTAACTGTTCAAACATTATTCCATTTTTCCCTGTGCAAAAATAAGATTTCGCTACCACAATGCATTACTATTTTGCATAAACCAATCAGCTTCAAGTCGGCATATGACGCCCGCTGACGATTCTAGGAAGTAAACAGGAAACTAACGAGCTAACTGAATATCTTTGGACTGGCTTGATCAAATTTGACAATTAAGGCATCTTTTTTTTGTTATATTGTGCTGCATCTAATAAAGTATGGTTAGCAAACGCTTCCTCGTATCCATGTTAACGTTAGTGATTGTATCAATAAATTTACCTGACAGACCAGAAGCTATTACTTACTATTGAGATGTTTGTTTTAGCTAGCTAACTATGAAGCTGCTGTGTAAGTAGCATATCATTACATTTTTATTTTTATTCATCTTCCCCCCTGCACAGTGTCAATGAAAAACAAGGTGACAGGAGAGGTCCGCGTGAGGGCAGTTTGTCATAGGTCTATGAGGAAAAGTGAAAAGCCACATGACTTGAGAGTAGGATCAATGGTTACACACACACACAAGTGTTTGTGTATATATGTATGTATGTATGTATGTACAAACATGCACTAATCAGTCATAACAATTACTGTTTTTTCGCAAGATATTTAAATATGGCAGTCTGAACTAAAGAAGCAAAAGCAGCCTTAATCCTGTGGTCTTTGCTGAATAAGACTTCCAGGGACTTCACATACAGTTGTTCCTGTTCTGGCAAAACAAAATATCCTGTTCTCACTCAACAAAATATTGGGCGCAGTGGGGGGCGCAAAATTATTCTCATCTATTAATGGGGGGCACGGCAGAAAACGTTTGGGAACCACTCCTTTAATGTATAAGTGTATAGAAGTGTATAACCACTACATCAGATTACTGCCATAATATAAGCAAAGCTGATTAAATATTGAAGGTGTGGTCATCTCCAATCACACCCTTCACTAATCACATTGACTAAATCTATAGCATCAATAAAACATGGTATTTGGTGCCCAAGCTTTTGCATGTGCCTACATATTTTATCTCTCTACCTTCAGTGAATTAAAGTGGATGTGTACAGTCAACTAATTTGGGAAACTTTACCTGAATTATTTATTTTTGCTCAATTACTGCTGTTCAATAAAATGTTAACAGATATTTTAATATATTTTTTCTCCTTAGATGGTGTTAAAACACTCGAGCCCTGTCATTTTGGTGAGCACCCATTGCTCCTGTGTGGCAGGATGTGCCCTGTGCAATCATTTGGTTGCCCTTCTTTATCAGACTGCACACTATTCTCAGCTAGATATTCCTGCTGTACCCCCAGTCCAAAGCTGCACAGACACCGAGCAGCGAGTTACCTAGCATGTCAGTTTGTATGTCACATGTATGTTCATCCATATGTAGCCACCATTAAAAACAGTGCTAAATGTGTCCCTACTTTTAGGGTGTGAAGCCGGGACCCGTTGGAGAAATGGAGGTTCGAAAACCAAGGAATTCAACTGCTGACTGTGTGAGGTTATATATATATATATATATATATATATATATATATATATATATATATATATATATATATATATATATATAAGTTATCTTTTAAACCTTATATTCAACATCTAATTAAAAAGCTTAGACTTTTGTTAGGTTTTTATTATAGAAATAAATCTTGTTTTTCTTTTATTGTAAAAAAGAAGTTAGTTGAAGCAACGTTCATGCCTGTATTAGATTATGGAGATATTTTGTATATGAATGCTCCTGTGCACTGTTTGAGCATACTGGACAGTGTGTATCATAGTGCTTTGCGATTTATAACAAACTGTCGACCTCTTACTCATCATTGTTTGTTATATACAAAAGTGAATTGGACTTCGTTGCAGGCACGACGTTTTGCACATTGGTATGTTTTTATTTACAAAGCACTAATTGGGAATTTGCCTAATTATTTATGTTGTCTTCTGAATAGAAGGCAAAGTCTGCTCAGTCTTCGTTCGAGTGAGTTTTTGCAACTTGCTGTTCCTAGAGCTCGAACAGAGCTAGGAAAGACTGCTTTTAGTTTGCTGCTCCATACACATGGAACCGGTTACAGGCTGATATAAAAATCAAGGACCTTGTTTCTTTGAACAGATTTAAGACTCTGATAAAATCAGTCAGGTCCAGATCATCTGTGTGTGCGTGTTTTAATAAATTTTATGTGAGATTTTGAATGCATCTTGAATGTTGTAATTTGTGCTGCTGCTCGGTCTCTCTTGGCCAGGTCTCTCTTGTAAAAGAGATCTTGTATCTCAAGGGACTAACCTGGTTAAATAAAGGCAAATAAAAAAATAAAAAAATATTACCTTTGATCCATGTGATGTGTAATGAAGTTTAGATTATATTGTGGCAGTAATTTGATTAAATGGTTATACACGTTTTTGCTTTTAATATTTTTCAGAAGTTGACATTATAAAGCGTTGGATGGAGAAATGCCCAATGTTGCCATGCTAAGAGTGTGAGAGGTCTATAAGAAGTTTTAGTCCTGTAATTGCCCCTCTGGTTGCAACAATGGGCATGTGAACTGCAGTCCCATTAGTTGAATGTGCTTTTGGGCCTGTAGAGGCAGGGAGTGTGGTTTGATTCCATGATAAGCCAGCAGCAGTGAGAGAAATTGTGAACATCCCAGGTGCCCCCAGTGAAGCACCCCTTGCTATGGAAAACTATAGGCTGGGACGATGAGAATGTGCGTATGTTTTGTGAGAAGAGGAAGAAGTGCATGTTAAGTCCCTGGAAGTGTGATTGAGCATGGGGCAGAGGATTGAAGCTGCAAGACAGGAGCAGAGTTGATGTGAAGAATGGCATGGTCTGAGAAAGATGAGAGTAAGATGTAGAGCAGGCATGTGAAAGATAGGGCCCCGCGGGCCGGACCCGGCCCGTTGGATTATTTAATACGGCCCGGCATAAATTTCTGAGTATGTCAAAAAATGAATCAAGTCTCTAGCTCATTTCTATCAAAAGTTGTGATTTTTAAAAAATGAATACAAATCAAAAGCTCTCTCTGGTCGCTAGAGGAAAGTAAATGACAGCATGCAGCACTGACACGAGTTAAAGCTTCAGTCAAAGGATGCAATTCCGCTATGAAGCGATTCTGCTATGAAGGATAAATTTGGGTCCGTGGAATTGAATACGTTTTATCAATATCTCGTGCCAGGTTTATCAATATCTCGTGCCAGGTTACCCCAAATTAACAGCCATGGCTGCATAAGTTCTATCCATGTTTGGGACTACTTATCTTTGTGAACAGGTGTTCTCTGTAATGAAACAATAATAAAAACAAGAGCAGCGCTCAAGGTTAACAAATAAACACTTGAATGACATTGTTAAATGTGCTCTACTCAGGATTTGACACCTAATATCGATGCACTTGTGAAGGCAAAAAAGATGCCAAGTTACAGGAGCCAAGCAGCGCAGCAAGTAGACTGCAGGAAATGCAGTGAGGAGAGAGAGAAAAAAAGTGTGATGACACGAAATTTGTTTGCACTCATGAATACAGATCATTAAAAATAAGATTCATCTGGTTTCATATTAAAGATAATTTAATATTGTGCAGTATGTTCTCAGGCTTCAGTAGGCCCAGCCTAGTAGTTTGATCTGATGTAGTCTAATTTTATTACCCATGCACTGCTATAACTTTTATTTGTATTTCTTTTTTTATTTATTTCAAAGCAGTATGACTATTAAGGCGAAAATGTTTTTTTCATAGCTCCCACTTGAGTTTGTTAATGTGGTGAGTTGCTTCAGGTATAAAACTGCATTCACTCAACTGTTAAAATAAACCAGTTGTTAACACATTCACCGTCAAACATGAAAATCTTTTTTTTTTTCATTGTTTTAATGTGTTGTGCTTAGAAAAGATCCCTTTTCATCCATGATTATAAAATGTAGGCTGAATGATAAAGCATTAGTACTGAAAAATAAAGCGAAATATTTGGAGTTGATTTGGTAGTTACTGATCCGGCTCACCTAAGAACAGAAGGTCTGGATCCGGCCCCCCACAGCCAAACTGAGTTTGACATGCCTGATCTACACGTTTCCATGAGGCAAACCATGTTCGAGGACATACTTCTGCAGATAATTTGGCAGAGAGAATCTACAGGGGAACTGTCCAGACCAAGGACATGAGGGGAGGAATTCATATGGAGCCAGTTGCAGTTTCAAGAGTACTGCATTCTGAAAAATGTGAATTATTCACCATGTGGATTTGTCATTCACCCTGATGCTCCATGGCTGGGTTGTTCCCCTGATGGAGTAATCTCGATCCCTCTGAGAATCCACCATTTGGACTCTTAGAAGTCAAATGCCCCAACATTCAGAGTTATGTGGACTGCCCCTATCTGAAAATGTCAAGCGGTGCTTTGAAACTTCGAGGCAACACAAGTACTGCTGGCAAGTTCAGAGACAGATCCTCTTGACTGGTTTAGAATGGTGTGATTTTGTTGTGTGTGCTCAGGAGGACACACTAGTTGAGCGAGTTTACAAAAATCAAGAAGTGATGCACACCATTAGAGAAAAAGCGGATCATTTTTTCTTTTACCATTACATACAAAAGTGTTTGCAGTAAAACATAAATACAATGATTACCTGTATAGTGTCAGATTAATTATCTGTTGTTCATTAAGAAGTGATTTGTTTTGTTTTTTCTGTCAATGCATTAATTCCACTGTTTTTATGTCTTCCTTTAAGTGCAGACATAAAAAAAATATGAGAAGGATTTTTGATTCTCCAAGCCAAGGTTTATTACAGCAGGTTATTAAGAACCAGTAATATTATAAAGCATCAAAACATATTTACATATTTTCGATATTTAAATGCATACATTCTAAAATTTGCTCCATGTCTTTACAAGTGGTCCATTCTGATAGTTCACAAGCAGACAAGATACAGTAAGATAGCTGATTTTATGCTGCCTGAAATAGACATGGGATGACGGTGTCAAACAATTTGTGCTCCTTTACTCGTCGGATGCACCGTTCAACATGTACCTCTGAGCCTGGCTACGGACTGTGTGTGTTTTACGTCATGTGCAGTCATTCGTGTGCCACCTTTTCAGGAAAACTGGCCTGTGGATCTTACATGGTACAAGATCGTCTACCAGGAAGCCCTTATCCACCATTATTGCCATGTCAGGGGTAAGTAGAGGAATAATTCCTGACTGTCTGAACATCTCCCTGTCACTAATAGACCCAGCATAGAGTCCAGACACAAAGGTTTATGGCACCATGGGGGTGCCATTCCAATTAGGCCTTGAAGGTACAATGAGACTATATAATTGGAAAAGACTTCACTCTGTAACAGCAGGGATGATGGTGTTTGGCAGCAGAGCTCTGTACAATCCAGGATAACTTGTGTGTCCTGAAAATTCCCAAACTCCTCTGGCAGGTAGGCCTGTACTTTGTCTTTGGGCATCCTAAAGCAGACAGACCCTAAAAGAAACTGTAGGTTTGGAGTTGGTGGACCCGTATCATCTGATGTGTTGCAGGTTCAATCAGTTCCCCAGAAGGCCATCAGGTGGTTGTAGGTTGCAAACCTGCAAAGACAGTAGATGGATTATTAAGATACACTGATCAAAAACTAATCAGTCATATCCAGTATTTTTGTTCAGAAGCTCACCTTTTTAGATCATTTTAACTCTATTGTGCACACATTCCAGGCGGCCATTTTTAAAATTCCTCAGATTCCCGACATAGTCCACTATAAAACTAGATATCTCAAGTTGTACATATAGGGGAAATGATAATTCATGGCTCAAACTGAAGTAGACAGTTGGGGGAACATATATGATTCACTTCAATACCATATTCCTTGGTTTGTTTTATTTAGAACCTCTATTACAGATGCTAATATGCCAGGAATGTCAGAAATGCACTTGACCTTGAGCATCACAAGCATGTATGTTTCACATAGCTCCATTCCATTCAGTCTATAAATTTGAAATATATTCGCTATGGTCTTTTCTAATAACACAGAAAAAATGGAGCAAATCCATGCAAGCATTGCAAAGTTATTCCACTTTGTTCCAAGGAATGTCAAGTTCAACATTCCAATGTATGCCACAGCCAGTACACACCCTTAGCCAACCAAGCCAACATGCTAACAAATTCCATACACGAAACCGATGAGCTATTTCAAACAACAACGTTGCACATATTACAGAGAAAGACCAGAAAATTCCAATGAATAAATTCCATGTCCAATTATGAACGTTATATGATATGACATTTATGTCCAATATAGTCCGGACAGGCTATGCAAGCTACGCGTAGCCAACTCCGGTAGCATCCGACACGATCAGAGTACTCCCAGCACTCAAAAGCTCCAATACTAAACATTAGATTATAGACAGTATTAGAATATATATTTTGTACAATATCGCTTATGAAAAATTATCAATTTTTACTCACGAGTACACCGAGTCCGCGTCAGTAGCGGGTGTACGGTCTCACTCCGGGGTTGGCGAAAATGCCGAAAATTGCTCATATATTCCATAAAAAGTTATCGGTTTATGTT
>NW_027507321.1:45000-51343 GCF_052324685.1 Brachyhypopomus gauderio | reverse complement strand
CAGTCGCCCTCAGCCAATCACACGGAGGGAGAGAGGAAGGTTGCTGACGCCACAGGCCAGAAGGCGACGGGGTCGTGCGCCAGCTCTTAAAAGGTCACGTCCACACAGAGAGAGACACTACTGTCATTACGCTCCCTTTGACGCAGGACCATGACAGGGACGATATGTGTGGAGTGCCCATCGGCCGAGCTCCTGTCTGCCGTCTGACTGTGTGCTTACGTGTGTGACCACGTGTGGTCAGAGCTGACTCCTGTCAGCTTTCTGTATGGTGTGTTTTTAAGTTGAACTTTGCTGAACTGTGTGAAAGGTGAAAGGTGAAAGGTGTACTAACATCCTCTTTATTCACTCTTATTGTTATTTATTTAGAGTGTATCAGAAAGGCACACACCAGTCATTGTAACATGCACAGGCCTCTCATACACACACACACACACACACACACACACACACAAATGAGATGGAGAGACAGCTGGACCACTAAGTCAATAGGTGTATGAATACTTGAATAGATAAAGGAATAAATGAATGAGTTAATGTGTAAATGAAGGTAGTCAGAGTTGTGATGAGGACCTCTGGGGAAATCAAAGGGTTATTTACATGTTGCCTTAATTGTTTTCACATTGCTAATGATGCCGCACCACTGCTGTCTGCAATTTAATGGAAACACACACACACACACACACACACACACACACACACACACACACACGCCTTGATATGGCTTCAATGGGCAGTGCTCTGAGGTGATGACCTTTGACCTGTCACCCACCACGACCTCCTGAGTGTTGTTGACATTGCCTGATGAACCACAGAGAGAGAGAGAGAGGAGAGAGAGAGAGAGAGAGAGAGAGAGAGAGAGAGAGCAAGGTAGAGAAGGAGAGAGAGAGAGAGAGAGAGAGAGAGAGAACCTGAATGAATAAAATAGCAGATGAAAGGCAGAGATAAGACTGCAGAGTGTAGCACACACACACACACACACACCACACACACACACACACACTTATAAACACACACACACACACACACTTATAAACACACACACATGCTTATAAACACACACACACACACACCACACACACACTTATAAACACACACACACACACACTTATAAACACACACACACACACACAAACACACACACATATAAACTCACACACACTACACATACACGCACATATATACATATTTTCTATACACACTATTTTATTCACTATTCACACATATACACACACACTCACACTACGCACTACACACACACACACACACACACACACACCAACACACACACAAACTCTATCACCCACCTAACCTAATCAGGGGTTAAACCTAATCACATATGCAAAGACTTTGATATAAGTGTGTACCAAAGCACCTGAAGTGTTAGTTCCTCTTCTTAAGAGTATGTACCACACTTGAAGAGGAGTGGTGCCTGCAGAACACCGGGGTTCTGGACAGTCTCAACGTAAACACACACACACACACACACACACACACACACCAAAGTGTAGCTGAGATACAACTGCTGCTGAAGACCTTAAGTGAAACTGGGAGGCTTAAAAGAAATTCCCCGCCTTGGGAAAGAGACCTCGGTGCTCTGTGGTCATGGTCCTTAGCAGGGATTACACTTCAAACACACTCTGCAGGACTCAGCATCCCGTAGATACGGCAAAGGGTCTCACAGCCACAGCAACCATAAAGAAGCCACAGTGCTTAATATCTCATAGTCTTCATCAATGAACAGCTTCAGGAGCAAGGGAGAGAGAGAGAGAAAGAAGAGAGGGAGAGGGAGAGAGAGACAGATATAGGAGCAAATAGAGAGAGAGAGAGAAGAAACAAGATAGATATAGACATGAGGAAAAAGACAGAAAGACAGAGAGAGAGAGAGAGAGAGAGAGAGAGAGAGAGATGGAGGGGGGCACTTTCCAGACCTTACAAACACCTCTCGATCTTGTTAACCCAATAACAGCCTGAGCTGCAAAGTCACTCAGCAAACACGCCACACAGAGAGGGGCTGACCTCTCCAACACACGCCACACATTCAAACCTGCTCTGTCTCCCAGGAGACAAACACAGTTCAAGCTCGTCAATCATCCCCAGTACAGCGGGGCTGGACCTCTCAACACCACACACACACACACACACCACACACACACACTCAAATACACACACAAACACATACTTAGTTCAGGACAACAGCAATAAACAAAGAAACTCTAAACAAACAGCTGTGAAATGATTAGAATATCTGATAAGAACACATTCCTAACAGTGGACTGGTGTGTTGTGTGTGTGTGTGTGTTGTGTGTGTGTGTGTGTGTGTGTGTGTGTGTGTGTGATAACTCATAACAAATATGCCTTTGGGCTCTGTAAGCTGTTTTGCTAATCTAATGTCTTTCTTTTCTGTTCAGTGTAAACAACTGTAGGAACTTCACAGTTACAGAGAGGCTCAACAGACATATTCATGCAATGTTTACATGTTTTCTGGTCTTCTACCAAGCTTATTCTTGGCTCATATCTGTGACATTGGCCCCAAACAGCTGATCTGGTGCTGTTGTTACTGATAATACTGACAGTTATCAACAGGTGATGTCATTTTGTTAGTCACCTAAATGAAAGTGAGTAGAAGATTCTGGACTTCTTCTCTTCTACCAACATGTAGCATCTCACACTTGTGTTTGATGAAGTATTGTGAATATAGAGATACACTGAGATGCTCAAACCTGTGTGTGGAGAGTCTGGGAGATGTTTAGACCTTGTAAACTCTGAGATGTTTCATTACACAGACTCTGTGTTTCCTGTCCGTTCACCAGCACACTGCAATTACCCATGATCCTCTCGCAGTGCCCATATCAACAATCCAGCGCATTGTGGCGAGGCTCGACCTCTGAACTCTGACCCGGCATTAACCCGGGGATCTGGAGGGCAGCCTTGGTGTGGGGGGGGGTAGCTGCTGTCATCTCTCTGTGGGTGCTGAGGGTCTCTGTTTCCCATGAGAAAGCCTGGCTGGCCGACCACACCCAACATCCTTGGCTAACATGTACCATCTGGGGGGTTCCAGCTCCTTCCGGTGGGGTGGGGGGGTGGAGCTGAGGGCCACCATGGGGGTGGGGGGGGGGGGGGGGGGGGTGGTGTGTGTGATTGTAGCCAGGGGCACATTTCTGGCCAAATGTCCGGATCCATGACCTCTAACCTCCTGTTCGGGCCATGATCATGGCCTTCCCGACCCCCATGTTTCCAAAAATACACGGCAGATCAAGCCACATCCGCACAGAAGCGAAGAGACACGCGGTCGGCTTCGCCCCACTCCGTCCACCACCTCCATCAACCCAACTACGTCCACCACCTCCATCAACCCCTCTCCGTCCACCACCTCCATCAACCCAACTACGTCCACCACCTCCATCAACCCCTCTCCGTCCACCACCTCCATCAACCCAACTACGTCCACCACCTCCATCAACCCCTCTCCGTCCACCACCTCCATCAACCCAACTACGTCCACCACCTCCATCAACCCAACTACGTCCACCACCTCCATCAACCCCTCTCCGTCCACCACCCTCCATCAACCAACTACGTCCACCACCTCCATCAACCCCTCTCCGTCCACCACCTCCATCAACCCAACTACGTCCACCACCTCCATCAACCCAACTACGTCCACCACCTCCATCAACCCAACTACGTCCACGCCACTTCCCTGTGTCAGCACGCCTATCGGCTCGTCAGGCCAGAACTCACTCAGCCCAATATGATGAAGGGCTCAGACGGCCCAGCGGCAGCACGAGGTGTTCTCCGCAGACGAGACCCAGCTGGGCTCGCCCGCCGTTGGCTTCAGTGCTCCAGCTGTTTCCTGCCTGATTGAGCCACTTTGCTGGCTGGACAAACACACAGTCGGGGGGCGAGGTATCAGCTCTAGCTCGCCCACACCTCCTGGCCCGTAGCCATTAACACGCAGACATGGCGAACACCCCAGTGCTAATTTAATACCTACATGTTACAGTTAACACCTACAGCTCTTCAGCAGACGCCCGTCGGGTCTTTAAAGTGCTGTAGGTGTTATTTCAGCACTGGGGTTTTGTCACGCAGGACGCACGTTGTGTTTTTGCTTGTTTAAAGGGTTTTGACTTTGTTTATTTATTTATTTAGTTGAGGGTCATTTGAAACGTAATGGCATATTTGTGGAGTGGAAGCTTCTGTGGTTCAGCAGAAAGAAAGTTTACACTAGCAGTCTTAAATGCATATGCACCCACGCAGACACACACACACACACACACACACACACACACACACACACACACACACACACACACACACACACACACACACACACACACACACACAGTGTATTAGCATTTCAGGGCCAGTGACGTTGAAACCTAAACGTTCAAGGTTAAAGGAATTATGCTTACAGTCTCCTGCTGTTCAGGCCTTTTCTGTTTTGAGCGTCTGGTGACGGCGGACTGCAGCAGCGCTCCACAGCACGGAGTCGTTTGGTGACGTTTGGATAATCGGAGACGCTCCGACCGCAGACTCACACGGGTCAGGGAGGAGCGACTCAGCCCCTGTGATGAATGCTTGTGTCTCGTGTTGTGTCTTGTGCGCTCGTATTAGAGTAAAAGACGACATTGTGACGGATGCAGCCAAATGCCACAATTAGATGTGCCGCCCGATAACGCTGCTGCTAAACCCACACGCCAGAGCACACCACAGCAACAAAGGCGTTTCTGTCAGGCTCGGGAACGGCGCGCTGGTTCTAATGCCTTCCGATCCCGACTACTAACTGAAGTACTCCAGTGTACTCACATGATACTAATCCGTGTCGGCCCCCAGGACGGGACGGGAGTGTGAGGACCAGGACGCCTCTACTGCCGTTATGTCCTGCGGGACACTCACGAGCACGTTCACAGCCAGAAAAAGATGACGTTCAACAAAACATGAAAAGAAGTCATTCAATAATACAGCCAATTGCTTGTGACTGACTGCTTTTAATAGAATAATGGAGAGATTTAAAGTATGACTACCAGCTCTGAGGTCAGTGGCTAATACACAACAGATAGATGATAGATAGATAGATAGATAGATAGATAGATAGATAGATAGATAGATAGATAGATAGATAGATAGATAGATAGATAGATAGATAGATAGATAGATAGATAGACTCCGACACCTATAACTGAAGGAAGTGTGTGACCGTGGCAGCAGTAGGACTGAGGATGTTGAGATGTTGAACAGCTGCTCCCCTGGCCTTCACTAAAACCACTTCATCTGGGTCTTCAAGATGCCTGCTCTCCTGAACCCTGGATCACAGAGCTAATATTCCCAATCTATGAAAATGGGAACACACATGACCCAGTTTCTCCAAGACCCAGTAACTCTGATGGTGAATAGTAGAATGGTTACTGCCTCTCTCTCTCTCTCTCTCTCTCTCTCTCTCTCGCTCTCTCTCTCTCTTTTCCTCTCTTTCACTCTCTTTCATCCCATTTCTAAAGTGGTGTTTTTCCAGAAATAAAAACTCTCCATTATGACAAGTGTGTAAGGATAAGAGCTCTTCCTGTGTGTGTGTGTGTGTTGTGTGTGTGTGTGTGTGTGTGTGTGTGTGTGAGAGAGTTTCCTGCAATTTCCCTCATGGACCAAACTTCAATTCACACAACAGCTGCCCACAGTTCTGTCCTCCACATCTTCAAAGCACTTTCAGTGGCGTCTGCCTAGCGTACATGCTAACCCCCCCCACACCCCCCCGCCCCCCCCCCGTCACGCCCCCCCTCGCTCTCGCTCTTTCTCTCTCATCTTTTCCCTTGGGCTGGTAAGCTGTTGTAATGATACTGATTGCCATCATTACGTCTCCCATGAGTCTCCTCTCTGGCCGGGACCCCCCCACAGGAAGTCACGTTGGCCACTGGCGATCGCTCTTCCTCTTCCTCTTCTCCGCACTCACACCTAGCTGCTCTCTGCTGAAACACTCCCCCTACCTCCCAGACCACTCCCCCTACCCCCAGAACCACTCCCCCTACCTCACCAGACCACTCCCCCTACCCCCCCAGACCACTCCCCCTAAGCCTCCCAGACCACTTCCCCTACCCCCCAGAACCACTCCCCCTACCCCCCAGACCCTCCCCTACCCCCCAGACCCACTTCCCTTCCTTCCAGACCACTCCCCCCATCCCAGACCACTCCCCCTACCACCCGAGACCTACTCCCCCCACCCCCCAAGACCACTCCCCCTACCCCCCAGACCACTCCCCTACCTTCCAGACCACTCCCCCCCATCCCAGACCAGACCACTCCCCCTACCTCCCAGACCACTTCCCCTACCCCCCAGACCACTTCCCCTACCTTC
>NW_027507321.1:20000-37500 GCF_052324685.1 Brachyhypopomus gauderio | reverse complement strand
AGAGAGGGAGATAAAACGTGAAATGAGTGAGGGTGGAGGTGGAGGGGTGGTGGGAGTAGGTGGAGGGGTGGTGGGGAGTAGGTGGAGGGGTGGTGGGAGTAGGTGGAGGGGTGGTGGGAGTAGGTGGAGGGGTGGTGGGAGTAGGTGGAGGGGTGGTGGGAGTAGGTGGAGGGGTGGTGGGAGTAGGTGGAGGGGTGGTGGGAGTAGGTGGAGGGGTGGTGGGAGTAGGTGGAGGGGGTCCTCACTGACCCTGCAGGTCCCTGGGTTCACATGGAGGGACCTAGACTCCAGTCCCCACTGAGGAAATGAAAACAGAACCCTGGCTTATTGGGTCCTTAAATCAGCACAGCAGCAGGGCAGTAATTAAGCGTTATTACAGGGTCTGTTTCCCCACGTCCCAGAAGACCGGGAGCCTTGCTGCCTCTGGTTGGTCATCTCAAGCTAAACGGGGCTGGTTTGGTCTTCACACCACTCCAACAGTGGGGAAATGGGAAGAGAGAGTTGTTCTGACTTTTGTGTAGCCAAGGGGAACACACGCAGTGACACACACACACTCACACTCACACACACATACACACATCTGCAGTAAGCTTATCTTACCATTATCCTGATCAGTCAAGCCGTTATCTACTGAACTCCAGCATCAAAGGATTGTTATTTGTTACTGATGCCAGGTCTTTCTTAACTCTTAACTCTGCTGAAGAAGAATGACAATGTCCAACGTGCGACGTGCGAGCCCAGCACGACCAACACCGGCCTCTGGCCCTGCTTGGTCCGTCTGGACGGACACAGCTCTCCAACGTGGTGATGCTTCAGCGATTGTGCCTTTCTGAAATATTAACCCTGACAAATCTTTGACTGATGCTGGAGCAACATTGCAACACTTGTTGTAACATTCAGTTAAAGCAAGCAACAGTTCAACAAACAAAAGTGCACACACACACACACACCACACGCTCCACACACACCCCCATACAACGGCCTCTATCTGCGTCTCCAGCTGACAGTGTAGATTAATGACATAATGCTGGTTGGGGTTTTCCTAAGCCATAACAATAGGGTCGTTAAACTGCCCAAGCAAAGACCAAATTTACACATACACAGTTTACATTTTGGGCTGTAATGCTTTCCGCCCCACGTCTTGAAGGCCTTGTCAACATGGACGTAGATCAGCAGAGCACTAACTCATTCTGTCAGGCCAAACAAAGAAGACCCGCCCTTACGAATGACGGACAGGTTTACGCCACGGCTCTGGCTCTCTCCGATCCCCGACCTGACAGACCACATAGGTTTGCTGACGGACTCACTAGATGAAAGGATAGAAAGGTTCTCACACTTCTGAGTGGCAGCCATAGGTAAGTGGACCAGCCACTTTCACAGTTATACTTTTTAAAACTATCGAGAAAGTGCTTTTCTCACCTTGGGATCCTCTACTAGAAAACAGCACATATCTTACTTAAATGCTTCTGAGGGACTCATCTATAATGCATAGATAACTAGTTTAACTTCTACGCAGCTTTGATAATTCATGTATGATAATGTATAATTCATGTAAAATGTATAATAATGTAATTAGCATATTGATTACTGGTTCAATTATCCAGCATATCAGAGTTGACCAATCACAGCTATCGATTAATGTGTAAGGTTGATCTTTAATACCTAGTGATTTATTTATGATGATGACACAGTGCTTTATAACATAACCCACGTGACGCAAACCTCATTTTAATGAACATTTTATAAATGAATTTGCAACCACGCTGCCAAATCAACTTTATAACAAGTCGACAAGGTAGCTTCCGTTCACAGTTGATGAAGTCATCAGAGAGGAATTAGCCAAACATACACTACATGGAGGATGAGGAGGAACTGGCCAGCTTCACACCGACTCCACAGATATGTCTGCCTTCTCCACACAGAGCTGCAGGGTGTCTTTTAACATCGGGCTGAAGTCTACCGTTCCTACAAGACCACACCCTCCTGCCATGTCAGTATCAATGAACTTCCTCCCTGCGAGAGAGCACTAAATACCAGTTATCGCTTTTCAAGCACTGTACGGCATTATTAATGAGCTTTCACATGCTGTCTCACGCACCTGTCGAAGTTCCTATTCTCCAGGTGTGTTCCGTATTCGTGAGGTAAGCCCACGTCTGCAAACACCAGCAGACACGTACCATGCCTGGACACACACACCAGGAAGTCCTCGCTCAGTTCATTTACATGCCAATAATTATCCACTTCTTAGACTTGAGGAAACAGATCAGGTAGTGAATTATTTGCTTAATTATCTAACTGTTAATGTATGAAAAAAACAATAAACAAATGAATGAAGTTACAAAAAAGAAATGCAAACATTAAAGCAGGAAGACATGAGAGAGATGAGAGTTTTGGGTGGCGGGGGTTTCATGTAATGATATTTGAATTCATAGTGCCCCCCTTGTAAAAACATCAGGAGTCTGACAGGAGAATCCTGGGTAAACATGTAAAACAGATGTTACAAGAACGTTAGAGGTGGGAGACGTCTAGAAGCCTCCAGCTCGCTGTATTAATTGGACACTGGGAAGTCCCCTCTGGAAGAGGAAAGAGTCCTTTAGCGAGTGTTTTATCAGTGTCTGTTTTAGCCCGAGTTTAGCCCGAATCAAACATAAATACACAACATATGTGATAATATAACCCCCATGCACACACACACAAACACACACTCACACACACAAACACCAAACACGAACACATTCTTATGTCTGCTTTTCAGGGAATTCAGTTTCAGTGGAACATACAGAAGTCCATAATTGCCCTCAGGCAGACAGTTATATGAAAATGTGCTCTGAGATAAGATCAAAACATCTCACGATCTATAAGAACTCACTCAACACAAACAACGATATCTGATAAGGCAATGCATCTCCCCCTATAGAGTATCTAAACAGTTAATAGAATATGAATGTCATAAGTAAAGGTTTAGGTAATATTTCAACTCAAGAATAAATTCCGTTGGCTTTTGTTCCAGCTTGCTGTACGTTGCTGTGAGTCACCTGCACTACATCCTTCCCAGATCATCAATCCCAGCTAGAAGAGAAACACCACCATCCGCTTCAGCAGAGACGGGCGACATGACAAAAACATCTGGTGAATGGAGCCTATCTGGGGGTGATCAGGTGTGGGATTTGATCTACACTTTGAGGAGATCTGTGAGATTCGATCCACACTGTAAGGAGATCTGTGGGATTTGATCCACACTGTAAGGAGATCTGTGAGATTAGATCCACACTGTGAGGAGATCTGTGAGATTAGATCCACACTGTAAGGAGATCTGTGGGATTTGATCCACACTGTGAGGAGATCTGTGAGATTTGATCTACACTTTGAGGAGATCTGTGAGATTCGATCCACACTGTAAGGAGATCTGTGGGATTTGATCCACACTGTAAGGAGATCTGTGGGATTTGATCCACACTGTGAGGAGATCTGTGAGATTTGATCTACACTTTGAGGAGATCTGTGAGATTAGATCCACACTGTAAGGTGATCTGTGGGATTTGATCCACACTGTGAGGAGATCTGTGGGATTTGATCCACACTGTGAGGAGATCTGTGGGATTTGATCCACACTGTGAGGAGATCTGTGAGATTAGATCCACACTGTAAGGAGATCTGTGGGATTTGATCCACACTGTGAGGAGATCTGTGAGATTAGATCCACACTGTGAGGAGATCTGTGGGATTTGATCCACACTGTGAGGAGATCTGTGGGATTAGATCCACACTGTGAGGAGATCTGTGAGATTAGATCCACACTGTAAGGAGATCTGTGGGATTTGATCCACACTGTGAGGAGATCTGTGGGATTAGAGCCACACTGTGAGGAGATCTGTGGGATTTGATCCACACTGTAAGGTGATCTGTAGGATTTGATCCACACTGTAAGGTGATCTGTGAGATTAGATCCACACTGTGAGGAGATAGGTGTAGCGGAATGTGGAGCACTGCTATGTGGGTGGAGTTATGTGGGTGGAATTATGTGGGTGGAGTTAAGGGGATCAGGCTTTTACTGCAGATGGAGTAAGTGATCCAGGCAGGGTGGGGGGGGGGGGGGGGGGGGGTCAAAGGTGACTAATTGAACAGAAGGAAGCGGGTGTTAGGGTGTGTTTGTTAGGGAAGGTGCCACTGTGGAATCTGCCCTGAATGACAGCAGTGTGATTAAAGGAAGAACTGTAATGTGTTCTCCAGGAATGTCTACTTATGTATCCTGTGTGTGTGTGTGTGTGTGTGTGTGTGTGTGTGTGTGTGTGTGTGTGTGTGTGTGTGTGTGTGTGTGTGTGTGTGTGTGTGTGTGTGTGTGTGTGTGTATGTGTGTGTGTGTGTGCGTGTGTGTGTGTGTGTGTGTGTGTGTGTGTGTGTGCTTGCACTCACAGAGCAGGAGCACCTTTGGATTCATCAGTAGGCATCTTTGGAAACAGAGAATCCAGTACTGCACAAAGGACACAGAGACATGGTGGGAGTTAGTATGGACTCATCACAGATAGTTCCCCGAGTGACCAGGGACCATGTACCCGGGTGTGGCTGGACCAGGGACCATGTACCCGGGTGTGGCTGGACCAGGGACCATGTACCCGGGTGTGGCTGGACCAGGGACCATGTACCCGGGTGTGATTTGCCACTGATGTGAAAAGTAAAACACTAAGACTCTTTGGTCCAGTCACACATCCGAACTCTGGACCAAGTGAACGGGCCGGCGGGCCCTCGGAACTGGCCCCTCTGTAGGCGAACAGGCTTACGGGTTCTCACTCCCCCTCACTTTCACACAGGAAGTTCTTCCTAAGCTGGGGTCACAGAGGCAGAACTCCAGGGGGAGTGATCTGATTCCCAGTTCTCTCTCTCCCTCTCTCTCTCTCTCTCTCTCTCCCTCTCTCTCTCTCTCTCTCTCTGTCTCTCTCTCTCTCTCTGTCTCTCTCTCTCTCTCTCTCTCTCTCTGTCTCTCTCTCTCTCTCTCTCTCTCTCTCTGTCTCTCTCTCTCTCTCTCTCTTTCACTCTGTCCATACCCAGTGGAAGCTCTGAAACTCTCATGTTCAATGATATGGTAAGAACCCACGACAGGAAGCTTGACTCGTCCATAAACTTGATGTAAATTTAGAACTGGGTCGGGTGCGTCTGTGTTCAAGGCCTACTCGTTCTCATAAACTCCAAACTCCACTAGCCTAAGTGAGACGTGATTAGTATATAATGTTTTACACAGTCCTTTCTGGTTTACCTTAGACCTTTATAAACGTCGACATTATCTATTTAAGAGAGTTCTGTGAGAGGGATAAAAATGCACTAACATCACAAAGAGACAGCATCGTCGATATTTACATGGGCGGTGGATTAAATAGATTAGAATGCCCCTTGTGTCCACGTGGGGGCGCCGTTGACCCAACACCACTGCTGGTGGCGATGTGATTACCTCACTGACCCTAACAATAAGAAACCAACCTGCCCCCCTTGAATTACCGCGTCGGTACCCAACAGCAGTTATAGTGGCGCTGTGGCCGCCGCATCACACAAATACTGATGCGCGTTTGGGATATTTGATCAGAGAACGTGCCAAAGAACCGATTTAGTGTCGCATTTAATATTGTTAATCTGGCCAACGCGAACCTCACACACGACCGCACCATTGTGCGCGAGGTCTTCACTAAACCGAGCTGTGTGTGTGTGTGTGTGTGTACACACACTTCACCGCAGTCATAAATCACACGCTGCACGAGCGAAGCTCAACGCGTTTCAAACCAAAACGCTGCGTCCCACGTCGGCTGGAGCCGTTTCGACCCCGGCCCGCCCATAAGGGGCGGGGCTCCGCATTCCCTCAAAAGCGTGGGCTCGTGGGGTTCGGGGAGGATAGTCGGTGACGCGCCTCGCCCGGGGACAGTCGCGAGCGCAGCGGTGGATGTGCGGTTGTGCAGCGCGTGTGATAAAGACCAGACGAGCCTCGCAGCACCACGTAAGAACCTCGTCCTTCAATACCAGAACCCGAACTGGGTCGTGCGTACCGGACTAGTGGCGCCTTTGTTGTTTATAGCCATTGATAGTAATTCACGTACTATAAGCCTACAGTACCAAAGTGAATCTAAATAATCTTAACTCAGTGGTGAAGGACTGAAGTATGTTATAAGAACTTTAAACATGTTATAAGGTAACTTAAGGTGATACTTTCTCCACATTGGAGTAAAGGTGAGGTGGGGTTCAGCTCGCCTGACCCAAACTCTACATAATAACACTCCACTCTGGGACGCACTGTGTGTTGTGCAGTGATGATGGTCAGAAGCTTCATCCCACAGTGATGATCCATTCTCATGATCACCCCACGAACGGTACTCGAGTATCTACGTGTTCTTTACTCTCTCTCTCTCTCCTGCAGTTTGTTGCTCTGAAGAGGAGAATGCCAGCTGTGATCAAAAACTCCGACATGGAGTTCGACTCCTTACAGCCGTGTTTCTACCCAGACGAGGATGACTTCTACTTCTGCGGACCGGACGCGGCTCCGCCGGGCGAAGACATCTGGAAGAAATTCGAGCTGCTGCCCACCCCTCCTCTGTCCCCGAGCCGGGCGGCTGGAGTGGACCAGCACACCGGGCCCGGGGACTGTGCGCTAGTGGGCTTTGGATTAGGAGACCCGCTGGACTGGGCGTCCGAGCTGCTGCTCCTCCCGGAGGACGACATTTGGGGCGCGTCCGACGGGGACCTGTTCGGTTCGGCTCTGGATACTACGGACAACTCCATCATCCTCCAGGACTGCATGTGGAGCGGGTTCTCCGCGCGGGAGAAGTTGGAGCGGGTGGTTAACGAGAAGCTGGGCAAAGCCATCTGCACCGGTGCCGCTTCTGGAGTTAAAAGCAGCGCGGCGAAGGCGCCGGAACCGAACCGCTCCATGTCGGAGTGCGTGGACCCTACAGTCGTGTTTCCCTTCCCCGTTAACAAAAGAAACGCGAGCAGCGGGCCGAGTGCGAGCCCGTGCCGGTCCATACCCCCCACCGCCCGGACCGAGGACGACTCGCCCAGCGACTCCGGTAAGAGTCTCACGTGTGGAAGGTCAAACATTATAATTATGATGGAATAGGAACTACAACTGTACGCGTAAGATTAATGTGTAATTATTGCATTATCTGACAAGAGCAGAGCTTAAATTCGGTCCAACTTGTTATTCAAAACAAGAATACAACAAAATACAAAAGATAAATACGAACAGATTCCTGCAGGAGTGTGTGTGTGTGTGCCGCGTGCGCTCATAAATGTGTTTTATATAAGGTGGACCTCTCGTTCGGCCCGGTCGGTAAGTGTTATTGGGGTAATTGTGAGTGATCATATGACAGACCATGAATCGGATTACTGGTGTGACATTCCAGACTGCAGGACACACGAGATCTCGGTGCTGCTTGACGAGGCGATGCGGGCGCCGTTTGCGTAATAGCGCCTCGGTTCGTCCAGCAGATGGCGGTCAGATCTGACACTGCGCACCGTGGCGAACACAAACCCAGTTGGCACTGCGCCTTTTGTGTGAGGATATGATGACTGAGTATCAGCCAAGTGTCGTTAAAGCAGGAATTTATTTTAGGGTGCGTGTTAGTACTTCCCTTCAGAAATCAATATGATGAAGTACAGTTCACTCACATACAGCCGAACTGGTCCGATAGGTCCGTGTTCACACGGAACCTGTAGTTATAGTCCAAACATTGTTTTGATGGTAAAATAAATGCAGGGTTTTTGTGTGAAGCCTCACGTGTGCTTGTGCGCGGGGAGTGTGTGTGTGTGTGTGGCGGGGGTGGGGGGGGGGGGTCATTTGAGGAAATTCAAACGCTGCTAATAAAAAGAAGTCGAAACGAAGCCGTTTTCATATGCAAATCAAGAACGACAATCGCACGTGGGTGAGAGTGTAAGACCTAGCACTCAGTGCCAGCGTGCGGTATGCGCAAAGGTGTGTGTGTGTGTGTGTGTGTTTGTGTCTATGTGTGTGTGTGAATGTGTGTGTGTGTGTGTGTATGTGTGTGTGTGTGTGTGTGTGTGTGTGTGTGTGTGTGTGAGAGAGAGAGAGAAAGAGAGAGAGGTCGCGCGTAAGCACGAGAGACTGAGACTGCCGGGCTTGACTTGGCAAGCTGAAGGACTCGCTGAAAAGCACAGAATAATAATACTGTAAAACACACACACACACACACCAGCCGTCTCTCTTTACAGAGTGACGGCTTTGAACAAGCGCAGTTTTCCTTCAGCTGTCCGCTTGGCGTCTCTCCAGGGCATCGGCTTAAGGCCCGATCAGATCACTACTACTCGGCCAAAGCCCGGGAATAATCGGGCCGCGCCATTACAACACTCTTCCTGCACTCACGGGCCGTATTGGTGTGTCCCCCCCCCCCCCCCCCAGCCAAAATAAAGCATCGCCTCTGGCAGACGGAAAAAAGAGAGAGACCCTCTTTCCTTTCCATAAAGCCTCCTGGTCCCGTCTCTCCATACCACACGCAGACCCAGATCCTGTGGAGTGTGTTTGAAGTGAGAGACTGTGGGATCCAGTAAATGCCAAACACACTTCACGAGTGGCTTAGCTGATAATCACCTCCATTATCTCATAAATATGGGCCGGAGGCGTCTCACTGATGCCGGCTTGCCTTCTGGGCCTTGACATGTCTCACCACCTGGACAGACTGCTAGTAAAATGTCTCAGCAAAGTAACTGTTAAGCAATATTTAACACACATGCAAGCACACACACACACACACACACACACACTCTCGCTGAAGGTGGCAGCTTGGATTCTGACAGTGAGAAAACGCGACCAGCTCGTCTGTCTTGGCAAACGATTCACCTCCTTAGTTGTCTTTCCAAATATAAACGAGAATATCACACACTGACCTGCTTGTCTGGAGTCTAGGGCGCCCATACAGACACAAACGCTTGGTTTGTCGGGTTGATGTGAACGTATATCTCCACTGTGCTTTTCAACAGATGATGATGACGACGACGTGGATGACGAAGACGAGGATGATGAGGATGATGAAGAGGAGGAGGAGGAGGAGATTGATGTTGTGACCGTGGAGAAGAGGCGATGCACCACCAGCAAGGCTCTCGGCGGCGTGGGATCGACTGGCCACGCCCCCCACGCCGGGCCACGCCCAGGTTTTGGAGCGAGCAGAGCACCGCAGGAGCTCATCCTGAAACGCTCGGCGGCCGCCTCCATCCACCAGCAGCAGCACAACTACGCCGCCCCCACCCCCTGCCCCGCCCCCCCGTCCCCGCCCACGGCCCCGCCCAGCAAGAAGCCCCGGTCGGAGAGCGGCACGAACCCGGCCCGCCCGGCCAGGTCCCACGGCCACGCCCACTCGCCGTGCTCCCCCACAGGCTCCGCCCCCCATCGACTGAGGCGTAGCGACAGCGGGAGCCCTCGCACCTCCGACTCTGAAGACAGCGAGCGGAGACGAAACCACAACATCCTGGAGAGACAGCGGCGCAACGACCTGCGCTCCAGCTTCCTGACGCTGCGGGACCACGTGCCCGAGCTGGCCCGCAACGACAAGGCCGCCAAGGTCCTGATCCTGAAGAAGGCCGCCGAGTACGTCACCTCGCTGGAGGCCCAGGAGCTCCGCCTCCGACAGGAGAAGGACCGCCTCCAGAACCGGCGACAGCAGCTCCTTCGCCGACTGGAGCAGGTCAGGACTCGCTGAGGGCCGCGCGCCCCACCGCTAACGGCCCTCGGCTAACGGCCCCGGCTAACGGGCCCGCGACCTGACGCAGACTCTCTATGGACTCTCTCACTGCCGTCACTTTTTTTGCACATTTTTTGACGTCAAGAATGTTTAGGGTTTACTTTGTCTCTCCAGTCACATCAAGGGAAAGGAAGAGCAATACGGAGCGAGGGAGAGGGGCGGAGGTGTGAAGATGTCTCCGTCCTGGGGGTTTGGTTTCTCAGTTCTTTCGCCTTTACCCCCCCCCCCCCCCCAGCGCTGAGCGACGAACCCTTCCTTCCTCAGACTTTCACAGGAACGGCGTTCCGGAACGCTGACGCTGAAAATGAGCGCGCAATAAAACACACACACACACACACACACACACACACACACACACACACACACACACACACACACACACACACACACACACACTTTGCCTTCACTGTTACTCCAGAAATGACACGAAAACAAGTAGACTTTAAAAGAGCGGGCCTGGCCTGACTGGACCTCTCCCCACGCCTCTCACTGGTCATACTGGGATGTACCTCCACGCACCTTGATGTCAGTCACTTTTGTAAATAGATAGCTAAGAAATACACACTCTCAGTCTGCCTTGTTTTGTATACAGAACTGTCTTTGGGTTTTTATAAAATGTCAGAAAAGCTGCCAAGACGAGGAGCAGGAGTTTATATACCTTTAATAAGTACTGTATGGCCTCCATTTGTGAGGAGTTTGTAATATAATGACATATTGTTTTGTTTTCATTTCTTATAACTCTTCTCGGTCCCCCTTGATACTAATATCTACATTACTCTTTAGTGTGCTTCTGATACATACTAAATTTGATACTTATATTTTCGTATGAAAATGAGTTGAGTAGATATCACTATCATGTTTTATCTCTTTTCTCTTTTCCTTTTTGTACAGAACGTTTGTTTTATCTTTGTTTTCTTTGATCTTCCCTGTTTGTTCATGTATCTGTACCTCGCGGTTTTGTAGTCGTGGCTCAACGGGTTTGGGGCTGGTTTTTATTTTTCTCTTGTTTTCTTATTGTACATTTTTAGTGCTGCAACTCATAGCACTTTTGAAATACCTCATTTTGAAAAAAATAAATAGGCTTTGAAAACAAACAATGTCCCTGTATAGTGTGTCCCTGTATAGTGTGTCCCTGTATAGCATGTCCCTGTATAGTGTGTCCCTGTATAGTGTGTCCCTGTATAGTGTGTCCCTGTACATGTTTTGAGTCCCCCAGTGACACTCCAGCATCGTAAGACATGTAAGGTCCTGCTGAAAATGAAGTGGCCATGTAGGTGCCTGTAAACGGTTCAGGACAGTTGTTTAAACTCCCAGGTGACGAGTCTTATGAGTTTCCGTCCAAAAATGAGACTTCCCGGCTCTCTTCTTCTCTTCTCTCTTGCTTATATCTCATGGTCTTGGATCACATATAGCCGCCTACAGGGCCTCGTCGTGGGCCGTCTGGGCATTTCAGCCGCTCATGAGAGTGTTGGACACATCCAGTAAGGACAACCTGAAGGAAAGCCTGTGTTGGGGAGGGGGGGGGGGGGGGGGGGGGGGGTCATTGTTCATTTTGTGGTGGGTCAGGTTTTTATTCCTCCGTGCGTCTCCCCATCCTGGCACTCACCTACTTTGTGAGCAGTCATCTGCTCCTCACCACTCCCGCCTGTTCAAGCTGACCAGACGCCTTCTCAAAAGAGTGTGTCCTTCTTTATACTCCCTTACACACACACACACAGCACAACATACTCAAAGTAGATGTACAAGCACACACACACACCCACACACATCCACATAAACACACAAACACACACACGCGAACACACACCCCAAGAGGCAACACTGAAGCGTGCTCGGCACACACACACACACACACACACACACACACACACACGCCCCAACACTGAAGCGTGCTCGGCACACACACAGACACACTCTCGCTGCTTCTTACCTCATTGTTCTGTGCGTCGCTATGGAAACTGGAGCAGCTGCAGTGTGGTTGACTAGGGGCGTGAGTGTGTTTCATTCCGCGGGTGAGCATGTGTGTGTGTGTGTGTGTGTTTCTTTTGTGTGGAGGCCATCGTGACCAGGGTGTCTAATGTCCTGCTGGTCCAGGGAGGAAGGTTGTGTTTACCAACTCCAGCCACATGGCCCGTAGGCAAAGTGCAGACAGAGATGTAGGCCAAGAACCCAGTGTGTGGGGGGGTGGGGGTTGTAGGGTGGAGTGTGGGCGGGGGTGTCAGAAAAGAGACAGAACAAGAATTCTGTCAGCACACAGAAGAGGCAGAGGGCTGCAGACAGAGGGAGATGTGGGTAATGAAGTCCTCAGGGACACACACGCTTCAGTACTGTACCTGCAGTCTGCTACATGAAAGATTACATAACAGTCTGAGATTTCAGTCATTCTGTGTGTGTGTGTGTGTGTGTGTGTGTGTGTGTGTGTGTGGGTACGTAATGTTTGATCCCTAGGACGAGGTAACCACGGGAGACCCCACTGTACCATCTGGTCCATGGCTTATCTCGCCTGGTTATGGACAAAAACAGCAACAACCAGTTCAACAGAGACAATAACACACCACCATGTCTAAAGCAATAGAGCCGGCCAGAGAGACGAAAGCCAGACACACACACACACACACACACACACACACCCTCCCACTGCCTCCCACACATGCAGAGAAACTGCATTTTCTAAAGTACGAGGACACAGTGAGGGAACAAAGACAGAAATATAAACGCTCATATTTTCATTCTCTTTTCCACAAACTCAGATCAGTCAGACTTTGTTCCTGTAGAAGTATCAAGACAAACCTGCCATCTTGGTGATTAGCTCTGTTAGACAGGAAGATATGTACTCTCTCTCTCTCTCTCTCTCTCTCTCTCTCTCTATTCCTTCAATAAAAACACATCAGAATTTCCATCTTCATTTCATTTCATTATTACAGTAACAGATGATATAAATATAAAATTACTGATATACATATTTTATCCCTATTTAACCTCAACAGTTATTCAATTATGTTTTACAATGCAGGGCACAAGTTATTATTTTAGGCTGAAATTTCCAAGTTCAAGTTTAGGCTGAAAATTCCAAGTTGCACATTGGAATCATGTCAATATAGAAGAGCGTATCTCAGAGCGCAGACGAGCGTCTCAGAGCGCAGATGAGCATCTCAGAGGGCAGACGAGCGTCTCAGAGCGCAGACGAGCATCTCAGAGCGCAGACGAGCATCTCAGAGCGCAGACGAGTGTGTCTCAGAGCGCAGACGAGTGTGTCTCAGTGCGCGGACGAACGCATCTCAGAGCGCAGATGAGCATCTCAGAGCGCAGACGAGCGTGTCTCAGAGCGCAGACGAGCATCTCAGAGTGCAGACGAGCGTGTCTCAGAGCGCAGACGAGCGTCTCAGAGCGCAGACAAGCGTCTCAGCGCCAGATCAACACCTCTGGAACGTGGCCACTGCACAGGCAGTACTAGCCGAGCCGCTCCTCCCACAGATACCCAGACCAGGCTCACACCGTCTTAAAATACAGCACCAGCATCTCCCGCAGGAAAGCCAAAGTATGAACAGATGGGGAGAGAGAGGGAGGGAGGGAGAGGAGGAGGGAGAGAGGGAGGGAGAGGGGGAGTCAGGGTGAGGATGAAGGCAGCATAGACGCTCAGCCCTTTAATCGATTGGGGCCTGTCAGAGCAGAGCTAATCCGTGGAGCATACCAGGGCTGCCACCCACACTATGGCATGCCAGTGTAAATATGTCCCTCTCCACCCGGGCACTGCCACCGAGGGGTGGTACCGTCTGTCTCGGGTCAGGTGCAGAATGGGAGAACTGAGGCTGATTTGTGTCGGTGTGTGTGTGTGTGTGTGTGTGTGTGTGTGTGTGTGTGTGTGTGTGTGTGTGTGTGTGTGTGTGTGTGTGTGTGTGTGTGTGTGTGTGTACTGGTGTTGGAGAGCTAAAGGAGGAAGTCATGTGTGATCAAAGTTTTACCAATTGAGTTGCGATTAGCATACAGATGGTCAGACTGTAAAACGCACACACTCTTTTCCTCTCTCTCTCTTTCTCTCTCTCTACCTCTCTTTCTTTGTCTCTCTCTCTCTTCTCTCTCTCTTTCTCTCTCTATCTGTCTTTCTTCCTCTCTCTCTCTTTTGTTTTGTTTATCTAAATCTTAATTTAACATCCCGCACGTGTGCACACACAATTGTTCATTCAACCCAAGCAATGAGTCTGACCTTCACCTCTGAATGTAATACACACACACACACACACACACACACACACACACACACACACACACACACACACACACACACACACACACACACACACACACACACAAAGAACTGAAGAAGAATGAAGACACATCAATGAATTATGTGACAAACGAAGACTCAGTTCGAGCTTAAAATTGTGAATCTAATATATTTAACATGGGGAATCGGATATAGTGTCCATAATAATGTATATTTCTCCTACAGGAGCAATAAGTCTTCCTCTCAGCCATTAGTGTGTGTGTGTGTGTGTGTGTGTGTGTGTGTGTGTGTGTTGGTTTGGTAATGTGGACTCCAGATGTTTCTAGGACTTTTAGGGTCAAAATTCCCAGTAAAAGACTTTTCTCTTGGGATATGTGTTTGTATGTGTGTATGAGAGAAAGAAAGAGAGAGAGAGAGAGAGAGAGAGAGAGAGAGAGAGAGAGAGAGAGAGGTGTGTGTGTGTGTCTTTAATGTAGATTCCATAATCAATTTCCTGTTCATTTGTTTGTACACAAGTAACTTGACGTGATTCATAGTTCACCAGTCTGTCACATGCACAGTTCAGTCCTGCTGTACAATTCTTTGAGTAAACAAAACTAGCCAAATAAACTTCTGTCTTTGCTTTAGGTACAGAGCTGAGGCACATTAACATCACCCAGAAGGCAATTTGTGTTTTTGTGTAGCCATTCAATCCCACAAGCCCTCCAGCCCAATATAAGGCCCTCTTGCCTTCAGCCTGAAGAATCACATGTAAAAATGAGTTTCCATCGAGAGGACAGAAAGACTCAGAAATCAAAGCCTTCCCCGCTACACAGAGGAGGAGGGACTGAGACCATATGAGAAATACAAGCAGAGATGGAGAGAACAGGAGAGAGACAGAGCAGGAGGTATACAGATGGAGACGGGAGACGGTCGTGCAGGATGGGACGAGATGGGACAGGACAGGACAGGACCGTGAAGGATTGGACCGCATGTGTGAGAATAGCACAAGCAAGGACAGGGTACTATTGAGATTAGTTAGCAGTGCTCAGCATTGTGGGAGATGGTAACACAATGGCTATTTAATGCTCATTACTGAGTCAGCCATTACCGTTGACCTCACCGACCCCATGGAGCTTCACTGCTACCCTCTGGACACACACACACACACACACACACACACACACACACACACACACACACAGCTGTGAAGCTACGTGATACTGGAGGCACCGAGAGCTCCAGCAGAAACTTTTTACAAGCAACGGCTTCTGGACTTACAGAATTCCTTTAGCAGGGAGGGTTAAAGGTCAGGAGGGTGAGCAGCTCAGCTGGGTCACGACGACACCATCACATTGTCCGCAGGCCTTGACCTCTCTGGCTTTGACAGTTATCCCCCTGTTTGATCGCACGGATCAAGCCGGAACTGGTTGGACACGTTGAGGGCATCTCTCAGGAGGACAGGGCTTAATGCGACTGTACACCCTGATGAAGCCTGAACATTCAGTGAAGACTTAACATCCAGGAATCAAAGGTAGGCATCTTGGTGTTTAACAGGCCAGCTCAGTCTGACCTCGTAGCAAAATCAAGATGGTTATATGGAAAATATTGTGGGGGCTCAAAAGTGTGTGAAAAAAATCAACCAGTTCAGGCCATCATAGTTTATTAACCTCAAAGGGCAGAGTTAGGATCTCACTCAACCATCCACGGTAATGTGATGAGATCAGACACCATCAGACAATATGAGCATGTGATCAGTTATGCTAAATCAACACATAAGACTTCACTCCTCTATCTGAGCGTTCACTCCTCTATCTGAGTGGTCACTCCTCTATCTGAGTGGTCACTCCTCTATCTGAGCGGTCACTCTTCTATCTGAGCGTTCACTCCTCTATCTGAGCGTTCACTCCTCTATCTGAGCGTTCACTCTTCTATCTGAATGTCCACTCTTCTATCTGAATGTCCACTCCTCTATCTGAGTGTTCACTCCTCTATCTGAGTGTTCACTCTTCTATCTGAGCGTTCACTCCCCTATCTGAGTGGTCACTCCCCTATCTGAGTGGTCACTCCTCTATCTGTGTGTTCACTCCTCTATCTGAGTGTTCACTCTTCTATCTGAGCGTTCATTCCTCTATCTGAGTGTTCACTCCTCTATCTGAGTGTTCACTCCCCTATCTGAGCGTTCATTCCTCTATCTGAGTGTTCACTTCTCTATCTGAGTGTTCACTCCCCTATCTGAGTGTTCACTCCTCTATCTGAGTGTTCACTCCTCTATCTGAACATTCACTCGTCTATCTGAGCGTTCACTCCTCTATCTGAGTGTTCACATTTCTATCTGAGTGTTCACTCCCCTATCTGAGTGTTCACTCCTCTATCTGAGCGTTCACTCCTCTATCTGAGTGGTCACTCCTCTATCTGAGTGGTCACTCCTCTATCTGAACATTCACTCGTCTATCTGAGCGTTCACTCCTCTATCTGAGTGTTCACATTTCTATCTGAGTGTTCACTCCCCTATCTGAGTGTTCACTCCTCTATCTGAGCGTTCACTCCTCTATCTGAGTGGTCACTCCTCTATCTGAGTGGTCACTCCTCTATCTGAGCGGTCACTCTTCTATCTGAGCGTTCACTCCTCTATCTGAGCGTTCACTCCTCTATCTGAGCGTTCACTCTTCTATCTGAGTGTTCACTCTTCTATCTGAATGTCCACTCTTCTATCTGAATGTCCACTCCTCTATCTGAGCGTTCATTCCTCTATCTGAGTGTTCACTCCTCTATCTGAGTGTTCACTCCCCTATCTGAGTGTTCACTCCTCTATCTGAGTGTTCACTCCTCTATCTGAACATTCACTCGTCTATCTGAGCGTTCACTCCTCTATCTGAGTGTTCACATTTCTATCTGAGTGTTCACTCCCCTATCTGAGTGTTCACTCCTCTATCTGAGCGTTCACTCCTCTATCTGAGTGGTCACTCCTCTATCTGAGTGTTCACTCCTCTATCTGAACATTCACTCGTCTATCTGAGCGTTCACTCCTCTATCTGAGTGTTCACATTTCTATCTGAGTGTTCACTCCCCTATCTGAGTGTTCACTCCTCTATCTGAGCGTTCACTCCTCTATCTGAGTGGTCACTCCTCTATCTGAGTGGTCACTCCTCTATCTGAGCGGTCACTCTTCTATCTGAGCGTTCACTCCTCTATCTGAGCGTTCACTCCTCTATCTGAGCGTTCACTCTTCTATCTGAGTGTTCACTCTTCTATCTGAATGTCCACTCTTCTATCTGAATGTCCACTCCTCTATCTGAGTGTTCACTCCTCTATCTGAGTGTTCACTCTTCTGAGCGTTCACTCCCCTATCTGAGTGGTCACTCCCCTATCTGAGTGGTCACTCCTCTATCTGTGTGTTCACTCCTCTATCTGAGTGTTCACTCTTCTATCTGAGCGTTCATTCCTCTATCTGAGTGTTCACTCCTCTATCTGAGTGTTCACTCCCCTATCTGAGCGTTCATTCCTCTATCTGAGTGTTCACTCCTCTATCTGAGTGTTCACTCCCCTATCTGAGTGTTCACTC
>NW_027507321.1:12500-17500 GCF_052324685.1 Brachyhypopomus gauderio | reverse complement strand
GTGTGTGTGTGTGTGTGTGTGTGTGTGTGTATGTGTGTGTATGTGTGTATGTGTATGTGTATGTGTGTGTGTGTGTGTGCGCACGCGCGCATGCATGTGTCAACATCATTTCCATACATGTTTTACAGAAACTCAGAAAAGAAACTCTTGTAGACAGAACCATGTGTAGTGAGAGTGAGTGTTTGGAGATATTCACTAGACCTTGTGCCGTTCTTTGTACTTTGTAGTTAGTTATTATGAATGAATGAAAGTTAACGGATATTCATCCTTTGATATGAATAGGTGAATTATTATAGTTCATTATTGCAGAACCATCAGAACGTTCTGGAGTTGAGGGCTTTGGTCAAAGGTGTCCAGACAATAGAGGTCAAAGGGAGGCCATTCAAATCAATTAGCTGTGCACGCTAAGAAAAGAGAAAGAAAGAAGAAAAGGAAAATAGAAAAATTAATAAATGTCATATGAACTGATTCATGAGGCGTGAAAAGAGTGTGACCTGTCACGAGCAGGTTCGGGGGGATGAAGATGGTGTGTGGATGAGGAAGAGGAGGAGGGGAAGGACACCGTCAACCTCACGCCCTCCTGTCCGTGCGCCGAGAGCCCGAAACCGGACACCGTCTCCTGGGCCGGGGGGCCAGCACCCTCCACCTACTGGGATCTGGGACTTAGCACATCAAAGCCGGACGGTCGACAATGGAGCAAAAATGGCTCACCCCTTCAAAACGGCTCACCCCTTCAAAACGGCTCACCCCTTCAAAAGAAAAGCAAAAGGGCTTCTTTTCTCTTCCCCTCCTCCTCCTCCTCCTCCTCCTCCTCCTCTTCACCTCCTTTCGCTGGAACAATGGCCAGCGGACGAGAAAAACACAGGAGAAAGCGGAGGGGGCGGAGCCAGGGGAGGGGCGGAGCCAGGGAGTGCCGCCGCTCACCTGCTGGACGTAACGCGATCACTTAACCACCGCGCTGGGAATTGTGGGCCACGCTCGGGAGAAAGAGCCACTGCATGCCCAGAACACCATGCTCAGAGGCTCAGATGCTGTCTAACATTTCACTGCTCCAAGGGCCCGCCCACGCAGGCATGCCCCCCCCCCCACCCCGCCCCTCTGCCCCCCCACCCCGCCCCACTGCCCCACTGCCCCTCTGCTCGTTGAACGGGCACCCGTCGTGTGCCACTGGGGCAGTGTGGGCTCTCTAGGGTAACAAACGCCTGCTAGAAAGAGATGGGGGGATGAATGAACAGATCAATGGGACATAGTGAGAACAGGCAGACGCCTAGGACAAGAAGAAGAAGAAAAGAGAGGAGAGAGAGAGGGAGAGAGGGAGAGAGAGAGAGAGACGGAGACTTCAGATGAGAAGATGAAAGCGTTGGGAGTGTCTTCTGATGTCCAGGTGTGCTGTGTTCAGGTAATTTCTCAGGTAAGGTGAGAGGAGTGCTGCTGTCAGCCAGCTCATATAACCAGACACACACACACACACACACACACACACACACACACACACACACACACACACCTCCACACACACACACACACACACACACACACACACACACACACACACACACACACACACACACACACACACACACACACCTCCACACACCTCCACACACACACACACACACACACACATACCTCCACACACCTCCACACACACACACACACCTCCACACACACACACACACGCACACACACACACACACACACACACACACACACACACACACACACACACCTCCACACACACACACACCTCCACACACCTCCACACTCACACACACACACACACACACACACACACACAGAGAAACACACCTGCACACGTATGTGTGTGCGTGTCCTCTTTAATGCTTTTTTTAAAACAGGATGAACAGAATGATTCACTGGCCTCACCAAGCGATCACTAGTGTTGACAATCCTGCCTGTTCATCCTTGAAATGCGTCAGTAGCACACAGCCCCACTGTAGCCATGGGCGACTGTTGTCAGGGGTTTGGCAGGAAGTGATCGTGGTGCTTCACTGGGGCCTGGACCCCTGTGCCCTCACAATGCGGCAATTTATCACGGGCCCCTCCCACACCCCCCCCCCCCCCCCCCTCCCGCCGTGTTGAAAACGATTCCTGATGTGTCGCTTACTTTAACCTCTGACCCGGGCTCAGGAGCGCACGTCTACCCTTAGCCAGTGGCTAACAAATAGCTCGGCGCTAGCGGAGGCCTCCTGGCTGTCTCCCTGCAGTGTGTGCGCCGTTAGCTGCGCTCTTTGTGGAGAGAATAGCTCCATTGTGCTGCTGGTGCTTGCTGACTAAGGTAGGGGGGACAGGCCCGTGGATGTGCCCCCCCAGGGGGCAGGAGGCTTACACCACCACGCCCCTTCCCCCTCCCTCCTGGAGAACTGGAGGAATTTCCTGATTCAATAACTTTTCAAACACCTCTTCTCATTCATCACTCCAGTTCTCCTTGTGTTTTTATTCATTCATTCATATTCATTCATTCATGCTCAAAGAGGACTTACTGCTCTGTAGAACATTTTTGGCTTGATATATATTTGGTAAGTGTTTAACTGTGCGTGTTTGTGTCCGTTGGTGTGTGTAGGTGTGCATGTTGTTGTGGTGAGTGTGTGGTGTTTAACTGTGCGTGTTTGTGTCTGTTGGTGTGTGTAGGTGTGCATGTTGTTGTGGTGAGTGTGTGGTGTTTAACTGTGCGTGTTTGTGTCTGTTGGTGTGTGTAGGTGTGCATGTTGTTGTGGTGAGTGTGTGGTGTTTAACTGTGCGTGTTTGTTGGTGTGTCTGTGTCCACTGGTGTGTGTATATGTGTGTATGTTGTGGTGACAGAAGTCACATCTGGTCCTATAGTACCATGTTAAATTCGGGAAGGTGTGGTAGTGGTGGGTCTCCTAAAGTCACGGAAAATTCACTGTCCCTCAGGGTGCAAAGATCTCCATTTGGTTAACATGCATTTAATTGGTCCAAGTTACTGTTTAACTGCTTTCAAATGTTACCCTTCAAAACACTCAGCTAATTCATGCCAGTCCCACAGCCTTACAGGTCATATAGTGGTAACTGAAGACCAGCCATCTTAACAAGGACTTCCACTGAATTTATATACAAACTTCAAAAGGCCCTTAGCGCAAGCCCCTTAATACCGAAATAGACTGGAGTCACAATGTAGTCATTACTGCTACTGTGTAAACCTACGGCCCCTCCCAACACCTCTGTGTGTGTCTGAGAGGTGAAGTAGCGTCCTGCTGATGGTAGTTAATGTCAGCGGTGTGGGTTGTGGTAGAAGACACTGGGACAATAGTTCAGCTCACTCATTCAGCACTGACCCAACAGGGCTCTCACAATAACACACTGCCAGGGATTTTAAAAGCCATTTCTATTCTCCTGTGAGGTTAACGAGGTGTTGCAATTCAAATTTGGACTCTGGTTCGGAAATTGTAAAAATAACATGCAGTTATTGTGCCAAACATAAATTTTAAATTGGGGACTTTTATATGTATATTCAGGAAATCAAATATTTCATGATAAAAATTATTCAAATTATGCTCTCCGTTTGGGTGGACCGTAAGTTACTGGACCAACCAACAATCATAAATGAAATTGTTATATTTTTAATTGGTTGTAAATCCTTTACAGAGAAACACTGTCCAGGTTACAGATAAACATTATATTATTATTATTATTATTATTATTATTATTATTATTATTATTATTATTATTATTATTATTATTATTATTATTATATATTATTAATCATCATTAACCGTGTTATTTTTATTATTATTATTATTATTATTATTATTATTATTATTATTATTATTATTATTATTATATATTATTAATCATCATTAACCGTGTTATTTTTATTATTATTATTATTATTATTATTATTATTATTATTATTATTATTATTATTATTATTATTATGGGTAATAGCATTCATGGTGCAGATATACATTATTATTATATGAATAATTATTAACAATGTTATTTGATTATTCCTAACAGCATCCAGGATCCTGGAGAGAATGCAGCAGAAAGCACTGAATCTTGAACAACAACATAAACAACAACAGAAACGTTCAAGAACAGTGAACTTGTGTTCTGAAGCGGTTGAGGATGTATTGGGTTCCTGTGTGATTACACTGATTTGGTGCATCCCAGTACCAGCAGTGCTGGGGGGGGGTCACTCACTCTCCCTGATTACAGACGGCAGAGATCAATGCATTAGATCACTGATTAGAGACAGTGAAGATCAATGTCACGCTTTAGTTCACCGATTTGCTGCAGCGTGTGTGTGTGTGTGTGTGTGTGTGTGTGTGGGGATAGGGTGTGTGTGTGTGGGGGGGGGGGGGGGTCTGTGTGTGTTTGTAGTCGGTATGAGTGTGTGCATGCTGTAACCAGTCCCAGACCCACACACACACACTGACACACACATGCCGTCTGAAACACAGACCCCTAGTCATAAAACTACCCTCCCACCCTTCCGCTCTTTTGCCCCGCATCACTCCTGCCCCGTTATCCACCCCACCCTCCCTCTCTGTGGCTCCTGGTATTAATTGTGGTGGTGCCCATATACAGCAAGGCCCGGGTCACGGCACCACGTAAAAACAATCACAATACTGAAAGAGTGCGGCGATGAAACGGAGGGATGAGGAGTGCCGTGCCCCCCGGGTTTATAACCCCACGTTTACTGTAGTACCGCCAAACTCACGTAAATTGGCGACTTTTCCGAAACACAAGTCGCATGTTAGCAGCTGGAGCGGAATTGGAGGCATGTGTTGTCGTAGCAACAGGGCGGGTTTTACGGTCGCCGGCCGCTTTTGATGAGTTGTAATGAGGAAGTGAGCAACTTCCTGTGGCTAACGGGGGGGGGCAGATGGGTGAAGAGTGGGGGGGTGGGGGGGGGGGAGTTAGGGGGCAAATGAAAAGCAGAGGCAGCGTGGGGTAAAACGGCCGTTCAGCAGTTATGTTGTGTCTCCTCAGAAACGTGCGTAAGTACAACTCCA
>NW_027507321.1:0-2500 GCF_052324685.1 Brachyhypopomus gauderio | reverse complement strand
GTGTGTGTGTGTGTGTGTGTGTGTGTATGTGTGTGTGTGTGTGTGTGTGTGTGTGTGTGTGTGTGTGTGTGTGATGAGAGAGAGAGAGAGAGAGAGAGAGAGAGAGAAGCCTGTTCCACACCCCGTCCGGCGGGACAACGTCTCTCCCTTCACATGCAAATCTGGAGTTACATAACTAGCCAAACTGCCTGGGGGTCACACACACACACACACACACACACACACACACACACACACACACACACACAATCACACATGTACACATACACACACACACACACACACACACACACACACACACACACACACATGTACACACACACATGCACACACACACACCACATGTACACACACACACACACACACACACACACACACACACACATACACACACACACACACACACACACACATATACACACACACATACACACACACATACACAGCCCATCTGAAATGGGGCTGAGATATTTGTGGTTATCCAAGATCAGTTGTTGATGAATTTAGAATGAAAGTGAACAGCTGGTCCAGCAGAGACAATGAAACTGAAAAACAGAGACAATTAGAAAAATCAAGACAATGAGACTGAAAGACTGAGACAATGAGACTGAGACAACGAGACTGAAAAATAGAGACAATGAGACTGAAAGACAGATAGTGAGACTGAAAAAATAGAGACAAGGAGACTAAAAAGACAAACACATTGAAAAAATGAGATAATGAGACTGAAACACTGAGACAATGAGACTGAAAAATTAGACACATTGAGACTGAAACAAATACATTGACTACAAATAGAGAAAATGGGACTGAAAGACTCTGAAAGTGTTTTCAGATGCAGAAATGTGACACTGGGAATACACATGAGGGACGTGAGAGACGTGAGGGGCGCAAGAGACGTGAGGGGTACGAGGGACACGAGGGACGTGAAGGATGTCAGAAACGTGAGGGACGTGAGGGTGTGAGGGACATGAGGGATGTGAGAGAGACGTGAGGGACGTGAGATACGTGAGGGGTGTGAGAGACGTGAGGGACGTGAGGGGTGTGAGGGAAGTGAGAGAGACGTGAGATACGTGAGGGACGTGAGGGGTGTGAGGGAAGTGAAAGAGACGTGAGATACGTGAGGGACGTGAGACGTGAGGAACGTGAGATACATGAGGGACGTGAGAGACGTGAGGGGCATGAGGGATGTGAGAAATGTGAGAGACGTGAGGGACGTGAGATACGTGAGGGAAGTGAGGGGCGTGAGAGACATTAGGGGCGTGAGGGGCGTGAGGGGCATGAGGGACGTGAGAGACGTGAGGAACGTGAGGAACGTGAGGGACTTGAGGGACGTGAGGAACGTGAGGGACTTGAGAGACGTGAGGAACGTGAGGGACGTGAAAGACGTGAGGGACGTGAGGGACATGAGATACGTGAGGGATGTGAGGGACGTGAGATACGTGAGAGACTTGAGGGACGTTAGAGACGTGAGGGACGTGAGAGACATGAGGGACTTGAGATACGTGAGGGACGTGAGAGAGACGTGAGGGACGTGAGAGGCGTGAGGGGACGTGAGAGACGTGAGGGACGTGAGAGGCGTGAGAGACGTGAGAGATGTGAGAGACGTGAGGGACGTGAGATACGTGAGAGACTTGAGGGACCTGAGACACGTGAGAGACGTGAGGGACGTGAGAGACATGAGGGACATGAGGGACTTGAGATACGTGAGAGACGTGAGGACGTGAGACACGTGAGGGACGTGAGAGGCGTGAGGGGACGTGAGATACGTGAGAGACGTGAGGGACGTGAGATACGTGAGAGACGTGAGGGACGTGAGCTTGCAGGTTGGGCCACGCAGGTACTATTGCACTGTGGGAATTCAGTCTGGTTCAGTTCATCATGTTCTACACTTGTACACAAACATCTTCACTGTAAGTGCTGAGCTTTGCAAACTAAACATAGAATCTGAGAATAAGTGAATGTGGACAATGCGTGCGTGCGTGTGTGTGTGTGTGTGTGTGTGTGTGTGCACATACATGTGGCAGTGTGTGTGTGTATGTGTGAGCGTGTGTGTGCACATGTATGTGGCTGTGTGTGTGTGTGTGTGTGGCTATGTGTATGTCTGTGTACTGTGTGTGTGTGTGGCTGTGTGTGTGTGCACGTGCGTGTGTGTGTGTGTGTTTGTGTGCGTGTGTGCGGCTGTGTGTGTGTGTGTGTGTGTGGCTGTGTGTGTGTGTGCGCGCAGCGTGTGGTGAGTGTGTGTGTGCACATATATGTGCCAGTGTGTGTGTGTGTATGTGTGAGTGTGTGTGTGTGTGTGTGTGTGTGTGTGTGTGTGTGTGTGTGTGTGTAGTGTGTGTGTGTGTGTGTGTGTGTGTCTGTGTGTGTGTGTGTGTGTGTGTGTGTGTGTGTGTGTGTGTGTGTGTGTGTGTGGTCTGTGTGTGTGTGTATGTGGCTCTGTGCAGTCCCAAGCTCACATACACATTCTTTCTCAAAATTACTGATTTGATATTGGGTA
>NW_027507320.1:0-51539 GCF_052324685.1 Brachyhypopomus gauderio | reverse complement strand
GGCCGGGGAACGAGAACTGTGACTACTACTGTAGAACTGTAGAACCACCCTGCGCACCACGGACTTGTGCTAACGGGCCGCCCAATGGAGGATGGGTTCCCTTTTGAGTCTTGGTCCTCCCGAGGTTTCTTCCTATTCCCCTCCATCATAGGGAGTTTTTCCTCGCCACTGTCGCCATTGGCTTGCTCATTAGGGATTTGGACCCATAAGATTGTTAATCTTGTAAAGATTGTGAAAAGCACTATACAAATAAACTTGACTTGACTTAATCATTAGTGAGTTATAGGCTAATTATGTTTTAGGTTGAATGTATCCAGTTATGATATTTGAGTGATTCACTATTTTCCCAGCTAGCAACACTAACCATGCGATACCTGAATTTAGTAAACTATAGTGAGAGAGGAATATTACACTGGAAACACACAGCCTAAATTATTACAAATAAATAAAATGTAGCTTCAAGAGAGGGGAAACAAAAGAAAGTAGAAATTGTTTCTTATAGACAGTTTGCATTGGTGCTTACTAAAATTTCCCTGGTGGAAATTTTCATTTTTTAAAATAAACATTTTAAATGACTAGCTTTTAAATAGTACAAGTGTGCTACAAATGCACAACATAAAATAAAATATAAGTACAAAATGTAACGCAGGCACCTCCTCAGCTAGGAGGCAGACAAACGCTGAGGAGAGCGAGATTTATTAGAAGGAATTCCATAATCATAGTCGTAACAACAGGCAGGGGTCGTAACAGGTGAGCCATCCAGGTTTGACAAGTTGATCGGCATAATCAGACACACAAAGAGAACGAACAGGGCAATGGGGAGAACACTAAAAGGAATGAACAATGGAACAGGAACAATACTCACGAAATCAAATAACAAGGATCGCGGAGCACATTGGCAAATACCGACGGAGCAAATGAACAGAACAACCGAAAACGGGCTAGGGAGACACAGGGGATATAAATACACAGAACTAGACTAGACACAGGTGAAGACAATGACAACATGGGCATGGCAGACAGAAGGAAACTATGGTAACAGACAAGCAAGGCGGGATTAACAAGCAAGGAACAACAAAGACACGAAGAGCAGGACACCGGAGTGACAGCTAGGAGAGGGGGGAGTAGCCCTACGTGACAATAAAATGTAGCTGGGAAAATTATATTACTATATTACAAGTGTGCTGTAAATGCACATCAATGCATAATACATAAACTGTAGCTGGGTAAATTATAGTAGTGTGTCGTTAACAGTGGTGAACGGGATTCTTCAAGCCACCAGATTTAATCCGTCACCATATCCAGTCACGAAAATCCATGAGAAATTTGGTGGAGACACTACACATTACTGAATTGTTTACTAAAACTATTAAGGGAAGGAGAATTGCAGGTGTTCATACACATGTTGACTCGCTAGCCAGCAGATGTGTCAATTCCAGGTTCCGAAAGTAAAAGTCCTCACCAGGATTTTACTCAAGCTTGCTAGATTTTCTAATTAGTGCAATCCAGGTAAAATTAGTGGAATCAACACAATCCAGGAAGCCTGAGCAAAATCCTGTTGAGGACTTTTACTTTCTGAACCTGGAATTGACTCCTCTGCTAGCCAGGTAAAATGAAATGAAATGTGTGCTCATTTCACATTGCACATTTCATTTCATTTTAAAATACCTGGCTAGCTAGTCAAGGTGTGTATTGAGAACACCTGCAGTTTCCCTTCCCGCCTCCAGAACGCCACTCTGCAGTGTCTACTGAGTCTCTCCTGCTTCTGGAGCCCCATCAGAGCTCAGTGCTCCAGCTGGACAGATCCATCCAGCTGCCAGATGCTCAGGTAGCCAATCAGGAACAGAGGATTCACTTGTCTAAATGAACTGTGCAAATATGATGGCTTAGGGAGGTGTTGTGATGCTGAGAGAAATAAACCACTTTGGTCTCCCTGTTACCTTGCGTAGATGTTTTGCAGATTTGCAGCAAGGCAGGCTCACTAGTCGTAGCTCTTCACAGAAGAAGAAGCTCCTGAGAGCCCTGAATGCCTGTATTTCAGTCAGATGCCCTGCGTTTGGAGAGGACTACGAACAGGTTCAGCTAAACAACCCTCTGAGCCATTTAGAACACATCAGAACCACATGCAGTAGTCTGCAGGAACTGCACACAACCTTCTTTGTTTTCTCACTCTGTTGCTGCTGAAGTCCAGGAGTAATGCCCTTCTGATGTACTGTCTTCCACAGGATGCCTATGAGTTCCTGATGATGTGTTTGCTTCAGCTGAAGGAGGAGGGAGAGACACTCAGGGTTTCCTCCTTCTCTTACATCTGCCCTGTTGCAAATTTTGAGTTTCACCTCAAATCTGTGCGCACCTGCAGCAGGTAATTCTTTGCTATATCACCACATCTCCTTCTTGTAAATCAACTGCTCTTAACATGTGTTTCTTCAGAGTGTGCATTGTCACAAAGTATGCACACACTTGGTATGGGATAATGTGGGTTATTTCTGTGTGAATGTTGTAACCTCTCTGTTGATTTCTGTTGTTTGAAAGCTGTGGACTGCAGAGCTCCAGAGTGGAGGACTTCAACCACCTCTCTGTTAACCTGAGCTCTACCTTGACTGACAGCCTACACAATTACTTCAAGGTCTGTCACCACACACACCCCTACTGGACAACACTTTTTTGCCAGTTTGTTAAGTTAGGGAGCCATCCTAACCATTGTCACTCTCAATCAAAACTTTTTTTCAGTCAACGGTTTTGGAGTTCAAATGTGAATGTCAAGCTCAAGGCACCGAGGCATGTGAAGTGGTGGAGTTCTTCACACTCCCACGGTGAGTCTCGCATTATGTGAATTACCACAAACAATGAGTTTTAAAGCAGTCATCTCACACTCTTCCAGTTCTTACATCATTTTTCCTTTTGGAACAGAGTTCTGATCCACTCCCATCAGACCCTCCCATCAGACACTTCCATCAGACACTTCCTTACGTAACAGAAGTGGCTTTATCCAAGTTAGATGTCGTGCTGTTGACACCTGATTAAAAAATCTTCATCGTATAGAAATCTGGCAAATCTGTTTTGTGTGTGTGTGTGTGTGTGTGTGTGTGTGTGTGTGTTTTGTTTTTGCTTGTTTTTTGTTAATGACAATTGGATGGATTTTATTCCTCTCTCTACAGCTACAATTTGAATCTGAATTTTGTATATTTATTTAATGAAAATGCAGTTTTACTTTTTCTGTCAAGTTGTAATTTGATCAAATTAAATTTGTACTCCATGACTTGAATTTCTATGCATGTTTTGGAAACATATATCCTTTATAATGTTGTCAAACTACATTCAGTGTAAATGCAGGAAAGGCAATCTATAGATTCAGTCAGGCAATCAGCTGTGAAGAAACAGTTTATAAGCAATCAGGAAATATTTTAGGACAACCTGAAATATTGTTGGACAGTTATAAATTAGAGGGGACTTTAAAATGCAAAAAGAGTATCTGATACTGTACATGTGAAATATAATTGAACCGCACTTTTCATAAAAGCTCAAAGCCCTGCAAGGTGCCCAAGCTGTGTGTGTAATTGTGCAGATTTCTTTCACTAATCAGTATCTTACATTCTAGTATTTGGATTTTTCTAGTATAATAATGTATAAGATGAATCACTAAACCTTAGCACTAAAGGGTGAAGGGATTTCATGATCCATGAACCATGACCATGAACTTGGTCGTCCCCTGCGGAGTATATTGCAGAGTCACTGAAAGGTTGCAAAGGAAAGATTGGGCAAACAAAAACAAAAAAACACACAAAACCCTCACAACATCGGGCATCATCATGACAGTCAAGAGATGATTTAGCCCCAAAACCTCATCTAGATGAGATTCTTAACCCAACTGTGGGCCGCGAACGCCACCTTGAGGGCCTCAAAAGAACAACAGTTTTAAACTTTGGGCCGCAGAGGGCCGCCGGACCGCATTGATTTTGAATAAAATGCAGTACACTTTCTCACCACTAGTAGCGGTAGTGCGTCACTTAGATATTTAAACAACGTATTTAATATAAGTTAAACTTATATAGCGCCTTTCTAGTACCCAAGGACACTTTACAAAAATCCTATGGGGAAAAAAAACAAATAACAATTAAATAAATAAATATAATTAATTAAACCATACTATGACTATGTGGAAGGGAGAAAATACTGAGAGAAAAGGTGAGTTTTAAGCTGAGTTTTGAAGGAGGAAAAGGATGAACAGAAGCGGAGATGTTGCGGGAGGCCATTCCACAGTTTTGGGGCCATTACACAGAATGAGCGCCCACGAGCAGTGACAAGCTTGTATTTTGGAATCACCAGAAGACCTGTGTCTGAGGACCTAAGTGTTTGGTTTGGGATTTAGGGTATAGAAGTTGTGCTAAATAGTCTGGAGCTTACAGCTTCACACTTAACGATAACAGAACGCAGCACTATTACGTCATATAGCTACTGACGTTAACAACGAGGCCGTGACAGCGCTGCACAATAGAACCAGGTCAATATATCGCGAACATCACATTTAAAGTATCTGCAAACCCGACGCGACGACGTTTACATTAATTCTGTTAGGAAGGAGCGTATATCGGACAAATGGGTTGCATTTACTCGTGTATGAAGGTAGCTATCTAACGTTTTTATACGTTGTGGTCTAAAAAGGAGTAACCGGCATTTTTATACCGGTTATTCTCCGATTCTCCGATATTTTCTCCGATATTTTTTCGATTTAAGATGTGATGCTTTTTAGGGTGTACTGAGGTTTCCCATACCCATGATTTGACAAACCAATGGTTTCCTACAGAAAAAGAACAAAGAGGGTGTGAATAGTGAAGTTAAAAAGAAGAAAAAGCAAAGATGGTGGAGACATATAGAGTCATCCTCCCTGACACAAGTAACTGACACTCAGTCCTTGAATGTCAGCTCCTCCTCCATCTCTTGCTCCTCTTCCTCTGAGGGACACTTAACCAGGTATGAAAACCGTCCCAGCCTTATGAATTGTGTAGTCACATGCACATGTGTAGTCACATGCACATTTGGTTATTATTTATTCTGTCTATGATTTTTCCCTGGAATTATTTGCCCCCAGGTCCAACAACAAACTCCCTACTGAACCCAAGAACACGGAAGGGATTGTTCCTGGTCAGAGCTCAGAATCTTTTATGATTTTGTACCTTTGCATAGTATGTTTTAGTCAAAGACACTTACTCCAAGGTTTTGTTCTCTCCATAGGGGCTGCTGATAAAGATGTGTGCTCTGTGCCCATGGATAGGTGGGTACATTATTAAAGTCATCTTCATGGCACAGTAAAGTATGGACAATCTATAATGGTTATATATTGACATTGTGGCATAAATCAAGAGAAACTGAAAAATATTAAAAACAACATTTGTATGTATGTGAACATTTTGTGCACTACACAAACTCCATATTCATCTGTCACTTTACTCTCTCTTTCAGATTGCCGGCTGTTGTGGTAGAGGGAGACTTTCGTGTGCAGAATTTGCAGCACCTGTTACCGCACATCGTCAGTAGTGAAAGGGTGACTGAGAGTGGCCAGGGTGAGGGCCAAGGACACGCCCCCACTGTTTCTGCTGGCAGAGACACAGAGATCCAACAGCTCGGGTAAAGACAGAACACGTTGTGTTTTAGCACACAACCATTACGTGATTTTGCAGTGTACACAGATGTAATGTACACAGTCTTTATCTCTGAACCAAAATAAAGGCACGTAGCAATTAAAGGAGCAATAAGTATTTTTGCAGTTCTTCTTCAAATTCTGAAATTATGTGACATTGACACCTAGTGGCCTGGAAGTTTTACTGATTATGTATTAAATCTATTCTAAACATTAATGTCCTGTTAGGTTTCCCAACATTGGGAATACATGTTATATGAACGCCACTCTGCAGTGTCTTCTGAGTCTCTCCTGCTTCTGGAGCCCCATCAGAGCTCAGTGCTCCAGCTGGACGGATCCATCCAGCTGCCAGATGCTCAGGTACCTGATCAGGAACAGAGAAGTCACATGTCTAAATGAACTGTTCAATTATGAGTGCTTAGAGAGGTGTTGTGATGCTGAGAGTTATAAACCACATTGGTCTCCCTGTTACTGTGCGTAGATGTTTTGCAGATCTACAGCAAGGCAGGCTCACTAGTCGTAGCTCTTCAAAGAAGAAGAAGCTCCTGAGAGCCCTGAATGCCTGTATTTCAGTCAGATGCCCTGCGTTTGGAGAGGACTACGAACAGGTTCGGCTAAACAACCCTCTGAGCCATTCAGAACACATCAGAACCACATGCAGTAGTCTGCAGGAACTGCACACAACCTTCTTTGTTTTCTCAACTCTGTTGCTGCTGAAGTCCAGGAGTAATGCCGTTCCGATGTACTGTCTTCCACAGGATGCTCATGAGTTCCTGATGATGTGTTTGCTTCAGCTGAAGGAGGAGGGAGAGACACTCAGGGTTTCCTCCTTCTCTTACATCTGCCCTGTGGCAAATTTTGAGTTTCACCTCAAATCTGTGCGCACCTGCAGCAGGTAATTCTGTGCTATATCACCACATCTCCTTCTTGTAAATCAACTGTTCTTAACATGTGTTTCTTCAGAGTGTGCATTGTCACAAAGTATGCACACACTTGGTATGGGATAATGTGGGTTATTTCTGTGTGAATGTTGTAACCTCTCTGTTGATTTCTGTTGTTTGAAAGCTGTGGACTGCAGAGCTCCAGAGTGGAGGACTTCAACCACCTCTCTGTTAACCTGAGCTCTACCTTGACTGACAGCCTACACAATTACTTCAAGGTCTGTCACCTCACACACCCCTACTGGACAACACTTTTTTTGCCAGTTTGTTAAGTTAGGGAGCCATCCTAACCATTGTCACTCTCAATGAAAACTTTTTTTCAGTCAACGGTTTTGGAGTTCAAATGTGAATGTGGTCAAGGCACCGAGGCATGTGAAGTGGTGGAGTTCTTCACACTCCCACGGTGAGTCTCGCATTATGTGAATTACCACAAACAATGAGTTTTAAAGCAGTCATCTCACACTCTTCCAATTCTTACATCATTTTTCCTTTTGGAACAGAGTTCTGATCCTCCACATTAAGAGGTTTGACATGATGGGCAAGAAACTAACAAACCTAATGGACATCCCCTCAGAGCTGGACCTCTCTGTCCTCCCTGGAGTGGCTTCACTCGGGCAACCGTTAAGGTCAGCTTGTACAACGGCCTGAGCATACGCTCTCTCACCTCTGTCCACCCTTTCACAATTAGCAATGAGACGCTAACTGAATGGCTTTGTGATGTGTCCACAGTGGACCAGCATACACCCAGGACAAAGGACACGAGGAGGATAATCTGGAGAAAAGCTCTGTGCCAGAACAAGGTAAACATCAGCCATTTTCCTACAGTGATCAATTAAATTTTGGATTTACAACCTGTCTACGTTTATACGTACCTGCCATAATGATGTAGTTCTCTCAACCCATTAGTAGTAAATGAGAGCAGAGAAGGACAGGGAGAGAAAGTACAGCACGTCAGCCCACTGGTGAGGAAATAGAGAGAGAGATGAAAAAGAAGATTGAAAGATGCTGAGAGAGACTGAGAAAGACAGGCTGAGAGAGATAGATAGATATGAGAGAGACCCATATCAACGATCTAAGATGCATTCTTACTTAATCATATGAAAAAACAGATGTACTTGTTGTTTGCAGGAAACTGTTCACACAGACATCTACAGACTCCACGCTGTGGTGTCTCATTTGGGTGGCAGCATGGACAGTGGTGAGCAGTCTGATAATATCCACAAACATGCAGTAGAAACTATAAAGTGACTAATGACATCTTGCTTCCCTGACAGGGCACTACATCAGCGACGTAGCTGAGGAGAAAGGAGAGTGCTGGTTAAAATTCAACGATTCAAAGGTTTCAAAAAAGACAGAGCCAGCCGTCCTTAAGAGCAGGGCAAAAACAGCCTACCTGCTTTTCTACATGCAAAGGTAGTAGCTCACCTTCTAACTCAGGTACATCTGCTGAAACACATAGAGAACTGGCTGAATTCCAGCTGCTCCTGTTTTGCTGTTGTCTCCAGTGGGGCTGGAGAGAAGAACGTGGTCCCGTGGATGGTGGACCAGGGAGAAGCAGCAGTATCCCCCTAAACCCAACTCCATGCCATGACTAAGTCAGGATACACATGTAAGCACCTACATCCTCACTTAACAAGACAGGCTACACATCTGCTCAGTTCAGTTCAGGTCTATTTCTGTCTGTTCCTGTCGTCCAATCGTAGGAGATCATTCATTAAGAACGGCTTCTGCCTTTCAGATTTGGGAACATAAATACCTCGGTCCATGGGGACAGATACAAATTCCATAAGATTTTACATGTTGGCAGAAACCTAACCTTTACCCTGCCCTTACAATCAAAATTATAAGGCTAGACACAATTAGAAACTTCCTTCCTAAATTACCACTCACACTGGTATGTGTGGTATATTACATCTTTTTATATTACTGGTAAGTTTCAAGTGAGTTATTATTTGTTCAACATTAACACTCCTCCCCCCTTGTGTGATAAGGCTACAGACTACCATTTTAAAATGATTAATGCTTAGATGGTATTTTCATTACAATTAATTAGTTAAACATGATTCAGACCAGCAGACTACAGGCAACTGCTAAATAACAAGCTTTAAAGGTGATCATCACTTCAATGCTATATCCGTTATATCTGTTAATGGGTTGCGTTTCTATGGGAATTGTGTAAATAGCCCCTTGCTTTTCTTCCAAATCTTAGTAGATAAAAGGCTTTCTAATAAAAAATGACTATTCATGAATGACGTCACTTTAGACAGCATGTAGCCTAGATGACCTGTCAACGCTTGATTTTCTCCACCATTCATGTGTTAAAGGCCAGAAAAGGCGTGACACAGGCGGACACTGCTCCCGACTCTGGCAAGTACGCAACAAAGCGGAAAGACTTCCGTTGTTTGAAGGGTGAACCGAGTGAACCAAGCGGTGTCTGTTTTGTCCGACTGATCTGAGAAGTTGGGACGTGCCGGAGTAAATACAGCTGAGCTGCTGGTGAAAGCGAGAACGTGAGAGACTCTGCTGCTGGTGCTGTCTGTGCACGAGAAGCGCACTGATAAAAAGCTAAGTGCAACCCCCTACCTTTTTAGAAGAATTTTAACCTTCTGCCATCCACCAGTCGTAGTTTTAGGGCAGTACATTTTAATTTTTCATTTTTGTTTTAGTTTGTTGGAGTCCGTTGCTATAAATAGCTAAGTTGCTTTCTATTAGGCTGGGTACTGCTATAGGTTTATTTCATTATTTGATTTTTGGTTGTGTGTAAGGGATTTGGATTTGTTTGGTTTGATTTATTTTGGGGTTTATAATTTGGAGGGTTTGCTGTGGTGTTAAGTAGTTTTTTTTTTCCAGTGCTAGCCTATTAGGGAACATTTTGTTTGGCTAAAATATTCTATATTCTTTGGGCTCCATTTTTGTGTTGCGTCTTTGTGGGTTTGTGTGTTTCTTTGTTACAATTTCAGTTATTTTGAGTGGTGACTGCGTTTTGTTTTTGTTCTGTCCTTTGTCTGCAGCATTGCTATCCAGAACACTAAGTGGACTGTTGCGTGTCCCTCCTTGAACTGGCTGCCGAGGTTCTGGACTGGGACTGGGTGCACTTGGAGTTGATGGATTTTTTTTTTTTTTTTTTTTTTATATATAAAATTCTTTTGTTGAATAAATATATTGTGCAAATTCCCATCTTCTCTCTGCATTTGTCAACTTGCGACTCCCCAAGGTGTAGTGGTTGGGATTGGGCTAAGGGAAATATAAAATTTTGCCCTTTGTCGGGAAAGGCCGTGACATTAGTAGTAAATAGTTCTTGGTTCTTTTCTCTGGCTGTTTGCCTAATGTCGCTCCTCAGTCATTTTGGACTCCTCAGTTTTTACATTGTATTTGATAATTGCCAGTGTTTGCTTTGAAAGTGAGCGTGCTGGTTGTGTTCTCCAGAGATCTGCACAATGCATTTATCACACTGTTCACGCTGCTCACCATGACTCACTGGTGTGTCCTGCTGTCAGAAGTACAAAGGGTTCCAGAGCTGGACAGCATCACCTGCAGCATTTACATCGTTCTGTGGATTTGTATTCGCCCCTTCATATTCCTGAACATTGTAATTGGCATTTTTGGTAGGTTACACTACAAGTCATTAGTTGTGCTGAATGAAATATGCAGATGGTAAAGTTGTGCAAGGGCAGAAGAATTCATTCATTGTCATTTAATGAACAATATTAATAAGCCAAATCCATGTTGCATACCCACACATGAAAATACATTCGGTTCTGTAAGGAGCGAACTCTCAAGTGCAACAACGAATTGAAATGCAGGTGAGTAGTTCTTTCATGCTGTAGTTTTTTTACTTAATTTGCTCAGACAATCTTTATGCATGCAAATAGACAAATTAATAGCCAAGTTTTGTTTGTTTTTTGTTCTGATTTTAGCAGATTAAGCCAGTCTCTAGTTAGTGGGTAAGTAATGGTCCCATGTAGATGGGAAGCAAAACCTGTAACATTTGTGACTGTAATATGTGCTGGAAAAACCACAAAAGGATCTAAATGCAGCGTAGTGCTTCTTTATCCTCCAGACACAATCTACTGTAGCTAGCAGCACAAGACACACACAAAACACACAGTACAAAAAGAAGCGAACACAGGGCAGCAGGGTCAGGGCAGCAGCATGGTCCATACAGTCCAGAGTCCATTACAAATCCAGGGGTCGGGCTGAGAATGAGGTGTAAGGGAGAAGCAAAGGTCACAACAACGGTAGGCAAAAACGAGCAAGGAACGCTCACTATGCAACGTCAGAGGCAAAACTTCACAATGTAAAGTGGTAAGTGAGTAGTGTAAGAAAGGTGGAGGAGGGTGGGGACACACAGGGACAGGTGGAGGTCATTAGTATTCAGGAGATTGAACATGCATGTTTCGAGAAGTTGAGACCCTGGCGCTGTGACTTCAGAAGAGCGGGAGGCTTGTGTAGCTTCACTCCTTCCTTACAGTCACTTGTGTAGAATAAGTGAAGGGTGTGTGCAGATGTGTGTGGGCGTCTCCCTTGGGCTACAGGGCTGGCATACCATGACAAGCCCTAGTCCAAAATACAATGTACAATGTACAATTTTTGGTTACTATATAGGTATTTTTTGGTTACTGCATTTTGCTCTTTGTCCAGACTTCCTACTACACTTGAGGAGGATGAGGAGTCTATTTCCACCCAGGAGACTCCACTGTATATGAAGAAGATATTTTAGACTGGGAGACGTATGTGGAGGAGAACATCAATCAATCAATCAAATTTTATTTATATAGCGCTTTTTACAACAGTTGTTGTCACAAAGCAGCTTTACAAGTGCCGAGTCCTAGCCCCCAGTGAGCAAGCCAAAGGCGACAGTGGCAAGGAAAAACTCCCTAGTTTTTTGCATGAGGAAGAAACCTTGAGAGGATCCAAGACTCAGGGGGGGAACCCATCCTCCTCTGGCCGACACCGGTCACCATGACAACAACAACAACAATTTAGACAGAAAGAAGAGAAAGAAAAGGAAAAATATGTAATAATGTCCATCATGATGTATGCATCCGGTTAGGCAGGAGGTGGCTGGCCCAGGATGGATCGCTGGTCTCCTCATCTCATTATTCCTCAAGCAGGCGGGCAGCCATGTGGAGAAATGAAACAGGGAAAATTAGCTCTGTATGAGGACATATACAGGACAGGTGAAATTATAAACATTTCCGGAGTGTGGCAGCATCTCCGGCATTTAGTTAAATTATTACAGCCTAGCTAAAAAGGCAGAACCAGAAGGTAACATAGGCTTGGGGGCATTCTGAGACAATGGCATCCGTCCACTGCACTGTCAACAAACTTGAGTGACCACGAGCAGTGACAGGACGACAGCACCAGCGCCCCAGTCTACCATAAAACCCTTCGCCTGTGAACCCCTGGATCTGTACCTTTATCTAAGGGGGGATATTAATTATCAAACGCTAAACTTAATAAGTGGGTTTTCAACCTAGACTTAAAGATTGTGACTGTGTCGGAGTCCCGGACGCATTTTGGAAGATTATTCCAAAGCTGGGGGGCCTTACAAGAAAAGGCTCTTCCCCCTGCTGTTACCTTATTAATTTTTGGAACTAATAAAAGACCAGCACCCTGTGATCTTAGTGGGCGTGGGGGTTCGTAATAGGAAATAAGTTCTTGAAGGTACTCAGGAGCAAGCCCGTGAAATGCTTTATAAGTTAATAAAAGAATTTTAAAGTCAATACGGAATTTAACTGGGAGCCAATGCAGGGCTGATAGGACTGGACTGATATGCTGAAATTTTCTAGTTCTGGTCAGAACCCTGGCTGCGGCATTTTGAACTATTTGAAGTTTATTTAGATTCCTATTTGAACATCCTGACAGTAGTGCATTGCAGTAGTCTAATCTAGAGCTAACAAAGGCGTGCACCAATTTTTCCGCATCATCCTGTGATAATGCATTTCTTAATTTAGCAATGTTACGGAGATGTAGAAAAGCTATCCTTGTAGTATTATCTATGTATTTATCAAATGATCGGTCAGAGTCGAGTATGACGCCTAGGTTTTTGGCTACTGTGCCAGGTGTAATGGGGTAGCCTGCGAGATTAAGCATTAGATCTGGAATTTTCTGTTTTGAGGCCTTAGGGCCCAGAAGGAGAACTTCTGTTTTGTCCTCATTAAGTTGGAGGAAGTTTAGAGACATCCAGCATTTAATATCTCTTACACAGGCCTCAATTTTTCTTAAACTGAGTTTGTCATCAGGTTTGGCTGATATGTAAAGTTGAGTGTCATCTGCATAGCAGTGAAAATCGACACCATGTTTGTTTATAACTGTGCCCAATGGTAGCATATATAATGTAAATAATAGTGGTCCTAGAATGGAGCCTTGCGGGACCCCATATTTAACTTTTGTACGTTTGGATGGAATATTATTGAGCTCTACAAACTGATAGCGATTTGTTAAGTAAGAATGAAACCATGAAAGGGCTGTGCCAGAGACTCCAACCCAGCGTTCTAACCTTTCTAGCAAGATCCTATGATCAATTGTGTCGAAAGCTGCACTAAGATCAAGAAGCACTAACAGCGATACATAACCTTGATCTGAAGCAAGGAGGAGGTCATTTGTTACTTTAACTAATGCTGTTTCAGTACTGTGATGGGGCCTAAAACCAGATTGGAACTTTTCAAATATGTGATGCCTATGCAGATATAGGCATAATTGCTGGGCAACAGCTTTTTCTATGATCTTAGATATAAATGATGTGTTTGAAATGGGTCTATAATTAGATAGTACAGTAGGATCAAGATTTGGTTTCTTAATCAGAGGTTTAATAACTGCTAATTTACATGATTTGGGCATGTGACCTATTGTAATGGATGAGTTAACTATAGTTAGAAGAGGTTCAGTTACCGCTGGTAATACCTCTTTTAATAACTTTGATGGAACCGAGTCTAGTGTGCAGGTAGCACAATTTAAGGAAGAAATTATTTTCTCTAATTCTGATTGTGGGAGTGGATGAAAAACATCAAGTTTTTCTCCCAGTATGCGAACATGCAGGTGATGCAGCTCCAGATGGAGGATGAGAAGGTGTTGTGGCCCAAGGAGCTTCTCCTACGTTACTTTGTGCTGATGAACAGACTCCAGGACATCCTGGATACCAGGATGCATCTGCAGAACCTACCAGGTAAACCTATTAGGTGGTTTACAGCACTGAAGGTGAAAGCTAGTGTTTGAGTGAGTGAATGACCTTTTTGTCTCTTGTCTTCCAGCTCAGCTGTTGCTTAACCTCCAAGATTCCAGTTACACTCCAGAGTCACTCCAGTCTCCAGTTAAAGCAGAATGAATAAAATATGCTTACATTATGTTGCATTGTGTTATCTTACTGGTCCAGTATGGTGACAAACTCCATTTACACTTAATTCACTGTATGTGGTTTATGGACTGTGTGGTGAGGGTGGCATTCAGACCACCATATGATCTGACTTACACAAATGATAATTCATGAGGATTCCTAGAAGCTGACTGCAGCCACCATCCAAGTTATTTTAAAGGCTGTTAATTCTACTAAAGATGGTCTGTTTGCCTGTTGAGTGGGCATGTGATTCTGACTTCATGTGCATCTGTCGGAATAAGTTAATTTAACATGGATTACAGAAATTAGAACCTCAAAAAAGAGCTTATGATGGCTCTAGCACTTGTATGAATACAGAAACAGACCACTGGAGAATTATCTAAAGTTTAAAAGAAAAAAAGATTTATTAGCATTGTGCTCCACACACCTTGTACCTTCTGAAGACATTTCCATGGTACCAGATCTAGACTTTTTTTAGCTTGATGGTTAAATTATTACAATAATTCATTTTTATTGTTAGATAATTAAAATAGATTTAAAATATGTAGAATTAAGTGATCATTTAGCCCTGCATGGCATCCATACTCCACCTAGTGGTAAATAACGGGATGGCCCCCAGTGAAACGTTACTGTCCTTGAGCTAAGGAAAATTAACAAAACATTTACAGTAGTTTTATTATTAGTGGTGGGAGTAGCATTAGTATTATGTTGAATGTATACCCATGATATTTTAAATAAATATAGCAGTTTTGGTCATAATTAAAATGTAAAAATAATAGGTATAAACCATTCATGTAATTCATTATCATTGTCGTGGAAATTTCTGAAATATACGAGGACTCAGGCGTGGTTAAAAGAGAAATTTATTAATAGACAAAATAAGCATGAAAGTTCAGTCTAGAACAGAAGCTGAGAGGAGAGAGAACCGTCCCCCTCCTTTATACCGTTTAGTAGGCGGGGTTCTTATCACATGTTTACACTACATTTGGGCACACTGAGAAACAAGGCAGAATGCACAGTAGACAGTTTTTGCCTTACATGTGCATTCTCTCCTGACAGTAGTTTTCATGTTTTAGCATAAGCAGCAGCTTATAGAAACAGCTGATGGGTCCGCGGGTCAAGGCAGATAAGAGTGTTTTCTACCTCTGCACATTCCTTTAACATAGGTCATAATACACACATACACATGAGCACATGATTTCATACTGAATCACACTTCACAATTCTCTTGTAATCAGTATAACACAATTTCCATCACAATCATATACACTATATAATATAGTATATATAGTATATACACTCACCGGCCACGTTATTAGGCACACCTTGCTAGTGTCAGGAATGGCAATCACGCCCGTGACCGCCAGAGGGCGCCATCGCTGGAATATTGACCAGAACACCTGACTCTAATTTACTATTCACCACACCCTACTTAAGGACTCTGTTCACAAGTCGCCAGTGCGAAGTATTGCCTCTCTGAGTGTCTTTACCAAGCTGTGATCCTGTGTATTTCTCTGATTGATGTTCTGGTTTCTGATCCTTGCTCTGTGTTTTTGATCCTCCTGCCTGTTTGGCCCTTTTGTTACCTTTGTCTGCTGCTCTTAGTCTTCTCTGGTTTTTACTCTCCCGTTTTTGTCTTGCCCTTTTGTGCTGCTGCCTGTCTACCCTTTGGGGTCGTCCCCTTTTGGGACTTCAGTTCATTGTTTTTCTATATTAAAATTCAACATCTTTACACCTGCTAATGGATCCTTCTCTACCCTCGGGTTCACCACCATTACAGCTAGTACCAGGTTGGACCCCATTTTGCATTCAGAACTGCCTTAATCCTTTGTGGCATAGATTCAACAAGGTACTGGAAACATTCCTCAGAGAGTCTGGTCCATGTTGACATGATAGCATCATGTGATTGCTACGCAGTTGCTGCAGATTTGTCGGCTGCACATCAATGATGCGAATCTCCCGTTCCACCACATCCCAAAGGTGCTCTATTGGATTGAGATCTGACTATGTAGGCCACTGGAGTACAGGGAACTCATTGTTGTGTTCAATAAATCTGTCTGAGATGAATCATGAATTATAACATGGCGAGTTATCCTGCTGGAAGTAGCCATCAGAAGAAGGGTACACTGTGATCATAAAGTCAAAGTCAAATTTATTTATATAGCACTTTTTACAACACATGTTGTCACAAAGCAGCTTTACAATCGTATGGCTCCAGATCCATAATGAGCAAGCCAAAGGCAACAGTGGCGAGGAAAAACCCACGATGATGGTGGGGATTAGGAAGTGAGGGAGAGAGAGCCTCCCTCACATGCACCTGTTTTAATTAACTTTGTAATTTTATTTGTTGGCTGTAACTGTATTGCTGTTGTTGCATCTTGGCCAGGGCTCCCTTGAAAAAGAGGTTCTTAATGGGATTTTTCCCTGGTAAAATAAAGTTTAAATAAATAAATAAAAAATTAGGAAGAAAACCTTGGGAGGACCAAGACTGAAAAGGGAACCCATCCTCCATTGGGCAGCCTGTTGGCACAAGTCCGTATTTGTGGACAAAAGGTGGTTCTACATTTATGGTTCTAGTTCCCACAGTCCCTTCGGTGTAGATGTTGGGCCTCAGGTAGGAGCATCAGCACGTCCTCTTGTGGCAATGGCACATCCAACCCCGGCATCAGTACATCCACTGGCAAGTCAGACCATCTCCCAGGTGCTTGCATGCAATTGTCTTGGGTAGAAGCCTGCAAAAAGATAGACAATACAGACTGAGTGTGTGGACATCAATTTAAACCACTATTGATTTAAACATACATAGCTCAAGTGTTGTAACGTGTGAGGAGGACTGGGTATGGATTTTGGTAGGTGAGTGTAGCAGTTGCGTGGCAGTGTTTTCCAAAAGAAACACATGATTTTCAGTTTTGAATGTTTGAATGTCTTATGTGAACAACTGTGTTTAATGTTTTGCAAAAAGTGTGTTTTAGAATTTCTAAATGAGTGTAAGGCAGAGAATGTGCTTAAGGTTTAGCACACCAGGTCAACAGATAGGCTACATGGGTTACATGCACAGGGTAACATAAGAGTGGTGGAAGATGCACACAGGTCGACTATATCCTCTGTAGGAGACGAAACCTGAAAGAGGTTAGTGATTGCAAGGTGTTACCCGGGGAGAGCGTAGCTAAACAGCATAGGATGGTGATATGTAGGATGATGTTGGAGGTGAAGAAGAGGAAGAGAGTGAGAGCGGAACCTAAGATCAGGTGGTGGAAGTTAAAGGATGAGGACTGTGGTGTAAAATTCAGGGATGAGGTGAGGCAGGTACTGGGTAATGGTGGTGGTGTTCTGGATACCTGGGATGAAACTTCAAATGCAGTGAGGGATGTGGCTAGGAAGGTACTTGACCTCAGGACAGAGGAAGATAGACAAGGAGTCGTGGTGGTGGAATGAGGAAGTTCAGGAAAGTTTGAGAGGAAAGCGGTTGGCTAAAAAGAATTGGGATTTTCAGCGAGATGAAGAAAGTAGACAGAGGTACAAGGAGATGTGTCGCAAGGCAAAGAGAGCAGTGGCAGAAGCTAAAGAGAAGGCATATAGCAAGCTGTATGAGAAGTTGGACACTAAGGAAGGGGAAAAGGATCTGTACAGATTGGCCAGACAGAGAAACTGTGATGGGCAGGATGTGCAGCAGGTTAGGATGATAAAGGATAAAGATGGAAATGTGTTGTCTGGTGAGGAGAGCGTCTTGGGAAGGTGAAAGGAGTATTTTGAGGAGCTGATGAATCAAGAGAATGAAAGGGAAAGAAGGTTAGAAGAGGTAGAGGTTGTGAATCAGGAAGTGCCTCAGGTGAGCAAGGAGGAAGTAAGGGCTGCAATTCAGAGAATGAAGTGTGGTAAGGCAGTTGGACCTGATGATATTCCAGTGGAGGCATGGAAATGTTTGGGAGAGACAGCAGTGGAGTTCTTGACCTAAGAGGAGGTTTATGGATGCAGTGGTAGAGGATATCAGAGTGGCTGGGGTGTCAGTGGAGGACACTCAGGACAGGGCCAGATGGAGGAGTTTGATCCGCTGTGGTGACCCCTGAAAGAGAATAGCCGAAAGAAGAAGTGCATTAAATTAGATCATTCATCTAGTGTGATTATTATAAACTTACGATTGTCCAAGGTTTGTGCCAGCACTGTTCAGTTTCAGTACAGCTGTGCACAGGGGGAACAACTGGCACACTGAGCTGAGAAAAATGTGCAGTTTGAAAAAGCAAAGCAACTATACGTTTGCATAGGGCAGTGTCTGCGACATGTGAACAGCATGCGTGTCTCAGCACAACAGGAGTTGAATCAGAAAGTCCAATCTGTAAGAGGGTAAGCAAAATTAGTAATGACTTTGTTTAATTCAGGGGTTCCGTATACCAGTCCTGGGGATCCTATATCACACGTTGTGTTTTACCTTTTCTAAAACCTGATTGACCTATTTAGCTAATTAAGATCAATGTGGGTGGGGCTGAGTAAAAAAAGTGTTTTAAAATGGAGAAAAAAAATGTGCATGGCATAAGAACCCCAAGAATGGAACCTGGACCCGTTTGCTTATTTTATGACAATAGATTGCATACAGAACATGGATAGGCTGACATTAAAATAATGCTCAAGTTATACATAATCCTGAGACATGTATCTGTCTAACCTGTCAACAAACCCCTTAACTTTTGTTAGTCAAAAACAGTGAACATCTGAACTTAACGACAAACAGAGACTCCAACCCAGTCACTGAGACCCCATGTCATGCATATTTTAGTGCTTTTCCTCATTTATAATACCAGATTCAGTTCATTAAAACACACGTAAATAATTGAAAAGTAATATATATATATATATATATATATATATATATATATATATATATATATATATATATACGAATTGGCTTGTTATTTTGACATTTGTGCGCCTAAACGTTACGTTTTGTGTGCGATCCGGTGACATTGTTGACCTCAGTGACCCCTTGTCTCATGCCGCTGTTTGCGTTCCGGCATTGTTTGATTTACAAATTAAGCACTGTATAGCTAATAAGTGTAATGGCAGATTTTGCAGACCGGCCTCAGGGAGGACTTCAGCACAACACTAAGTGCTTGTGGGTTATATTGAACATTTGTTCTTGCTTTTTGTGTTTGTTTTTGGGACTTTTGTGAGGGAAATTAAATGACAGTAATATTAGCTAAAGCATTTAAATCAACTCCAAACACTCAAATAATAAGAGAGATTTCCCACATCCTGTGTGTGTGCCCGCTAATGACACTATATGCAAGAGGACGTGCTGATGCTCCTACCTGAGGCTCACCATCTACACCAAAAAGACTGTGACTACTTGGCCGGGGAACAAGGACCTTAAACATTATCTGTAGAACCATCCTGCACACCACGGACTTGTGCTAACGGGCCGCCCAATGGAGGATGGGTTCCCTTTTGAGTCTTGGTCCTCCCAAGGTTTCTTCCTAATCCCCACCACCATAGGGAGTTTTTCCTTGCCACTGTCGCCTTGGCTTGCTCGTTAGGGACCCATACGATTGTAAAGCTGCTTTGTGACATGTACTGTGAAAGCTATATAAATAAATTTGACTTTGACTATACAACAAAAATAACTTCTATGTTTAATTTACAGTAGAACTATAATCCACATACTTCTTTGAATGGTGTATTTTTAGGCACACTGAAACAGCATATATAATTTACTATAGCTATAAATTATTATACATCTAAGCATTCCTGCTTTTAACCTAGTAATGGTGATTATGTGTATAATTTTATGCAATGTATGATTTTTTAAAAATAGTTTGTCACTTGTACTACATCCCTGTCCCACTAGTGGGCAGTATTTGACAGTGAGCTGTGTTGAGACCAGAGTGAGACCGTATGTACTCTCAGAGGGCCTAAAAATATTCTTAAAACATAAATATATATAATATAATTTATCCAAATTTATTTGATCTACTTACAGTTTGGCAATCGACATCTAAACAATGACAAAAATATAAGGAAATACATTATTCAACCGTGTCTATTCAATCTGTGTTGGAAGGTGAGGGGTTAAGTGGAAGCCTGTGAGCCTGTGTCTCCCCCTATCAGGACTGTCATGCCCGCTGTTCGTTTACAGACAGCAAAATTGACCAATCATGTCTTCCCTCTTAGTGGGCGGGCTTAACTGTATGATAATTTCCACCCGCTGTTGCGACGCTAGCTGTCGTTAGCGTACCACCGCTAGCTAGTTTCAATTCATTCCTTTGATGTATATATATAATATATACGGTCTCTGGTATGAACCCTTTGGGTACAAGCCAGGCGGCATCAGGTTATTGTAGCAGTCTGGCTGATTTGGTGTTTTGGTTAGAAAAACTGGAAATTGTGATATCACGTGCTACTCAACTTTGGAATGTTTGGTTTAGAATGTTTGGTTGGGAAGGTGGAATGTTTGGATTCAGTTTTGATGCTGAAAAGCTCAGAACAAGTCGCAAGACATTTTGCTCTGTTAATTACAATACATACAAATCTAACAAATCTTTCTATTTCTTCTATATCTTTCTGTCTTTCTATTCTTTCTATTTTTCAGGTGGAGAATGAGTTTTTTCCCCAGGAGAACCGACCAGCCTAGGCCTAGGCAGGAACAGAACCACTTCATATACACACCAGGTTTTACCACTCATGGTGAGAAAAATACATTTTCATATATACTGTACATAATTTTATACTTCTATGTAAGACAGTATATTAATTCTTATGAGTATGGATTTCCATAGGCTTATTCATAATAATAATTAAAAGTTAAATATGTATACACATTTATATAGTAGGTTTCTAAGGTTCGGAAAAATAACCTGTATATTTATTCTACAGATGACTGTCAAGCTCTTTATTTCATGTGTACAGGATAATATAATTAATGGAGCATGGGTTATTTCTTTGATTTCTTTGACTCAGCACAATTTTCATAAATCCCACCATGTTAACATTGTCCATGTGGCCATGGAAAAAGCAAATAAAAATAAACATTTTTAAAAAGAAACAGATTTCTAACATGACCTCACAAATTCTTAAGCATTCTCCCCACATTCTAATGACATCACATGGCACCATAGCCCTTGTTATAATCACTTGTTCATTGGGAAACACTTACAAGGCATTTGAGCCTCACTGGGAGGCGTGCTGGGTTTCACTTTACCTGCTGTGGGATTTTCAGGTGTGCCCTACAACCCCCAAGCGACAGTGATCCACACGGATCCCTGTGGACCAGCACCCTTCCCTCACGGAAGTACGGCGGGACCCTCAGATGTCGGCCATGTTAACATCCCTGTAGAAGGACCACTCCACACTGGTACTGTGTAACACTGAAGATTACATGCGTATTCAACAAACCAAATAACCATGCATGATGAAGTATTTATTACATTTGTTTGTAAGGTCTGGCAGAGGTGCAGAACCATCAGCTTTATGCACATGACCTGACCAGTAAAACATCAGTTTTATCAGAAAATATGACATCACATATTCTTCAACATTGTAATGAATTCACATGGCACTGTAGCCCTTCTTATAAACCTGATGATCTTAACAGTACATGCTCATGCTTCCTCTGTGCCCTGCGTTGGTGTTTTGCATTTAGGCCCTGACATGGAGAGGCAGAGACACCTTGCTCAGCCCCATGTTCAAGGCAAGGTTCTGAGGCAGATGGATCCAGTCTACCTCCAGCCTGCTGGTGGGTTCTTCATCGATAACTGTCTTCTTTCATATAGACATTGATAAGATATTTTTACTAGGCACGCGGACTGTTTTTACAAACATTTGTGAATGGGTCACTCTCAGGAGCTCAGTGAATTCCAGCGTGGAACTGTGACAGTATGCCACCTGTGCAATAAATCCAGTCGTGAAATTTCCTCGCTCCTAAAATTCGACAGTCAGCTGTATTATAAGGAAATGGAAGTGTTTGCGATTAACAGCAACTCAGCCACTTGCTTGAATCATATTTCAGTGGCACTTTCAGATAAAGAAACATATGCAACGTAGTACTAAGGCACTGAGAAATGTTATGGTGAGGTCATTTCTGCGAATGGCCTTATTCGCCCATGCAGGTGAAGTTGGCTCCAACAGGTGTCCCCCACTGCCTGTGCTCACTTCACGCACGACAGTCACCTCGTCAGGACTGATGAGGCCTTCTCCACCCACCTTCACAAGGTTGCCTCCACTCCCCAAACCTGCTGGCCGAGAGCCTCTCCGTGCCTTCAGGCCTGCCAAAGGTGAGCTCACTCTTTTGCTCTCCTGGAAATGGCATCCAAACCGTTTGTTGCAGCAACAAAAAAAGTAAAAAAAAAATATTTAAAAAGTTAAAACTGCTTTGAAAACCCTATAGGGGAGACCGGGTATGGTTGTAACATGGGGAGAGTTGTAACACCATCAGTTCACTCATCTGCTAGGCGGTTGTGTTTAGTATAAGGTGATAATGCTTCGAATCATTGTTATACCAGCATAGTATAATACTGATAATACATGTATATGGATTACAGATGTCATTTATCACTATTTTAGTACACCCCCAAACAATCTAAACAAAACATTGTCATGCTGCTTTGCTGGCTTCTGATACCTCATCTGGACTGCTGCTAAAGCATATATCTATTAATCTTTGTAATCTATATAACATGGCTTCTTTAAGTATTGGGTATCACCTGGACAGCGTCAAGCAGCAGCAGTCTGTGTGATATAAGGAGTTTGTGCTTTGTACCTACTTCTGTTGGCAAGGGCAATGTGAGCTTACAAGCAAGACTAGACTTGAATGTTTTATTGCAGTCAGTTGATTGTGCCAGCACCCCACTCCCCAGGCCTGCGCTGTTCCGATCCAGAGCTTTCCAGAGCTCTCCCATAGCCACTTTTGCTCCTCACTGCCATCTGCAGATTTGATTATGAATAAAAGTTTTCTTAAATGTTATTCAAATTGCTCCTATTCATTAGCACATTTCGTTTATCCACTTAATGCTACTCTTGATATACATTTGAGCCATGCCAAAATATCGATTATCATAATCTATTATTGTTATTTAAAATGCAGTATGATCTGCAGGTCTTAATTTCATATGCTGGTCTGAAGATTGAACGTGTCCTCTACAGTTCTGCCTGTGTTTCATGTCCAGGTTCAGTGGAGCCTCCCCAGCTCCACTCTCCAGGGTGGAGGAGAGAGAGAGTGGGGAGACTTCACGGGAGCAGCAGACATCTTCAACCCTTGCTCCCAGACATCTTCGAAGCAGCTAACCCCAGTGATGCTGGTAGAGGTGACTTATTGATGTTGGCTTTACTTTATATGTCATTGAAATACCTGTACAAAATGTAGAATTTATAATGTTGCATCATTTGTTTTGTGTTAAAATATTGCTAAATACGATATTTGGGAACAAGGAGATCAGTTAGTCAGAAACTTCACTCAGGTGTCAAGTGAACGGAGCTAAACTCATGAGCATGGATGCCCTTTCCCATGCAGGTTTGCCCAAATCCAGCCGCTTGCTGTCTGGGAACCCCCCCGGGTCTTTCCTACTGCCCTCCTACCCTCTGGCCACTCTTCCGGGAGTGCAGCTCACTCCCACTCTGCATCGTAGACGACACAAGCGAGACACGAGCCCTCGGCGCAGAGACCCGGGCCCGTGGAGGGACAGTACTGGTGAGCGCATGGCTACGTTGCTAAGAACGTGCTAGGCACACACAGTGAGGCATGGCCGGTTATTTGGGTGTCCGGTTAAGTTAAGTTGGTCTTGCACTAAGCTTGTCTTGCACTTGTTCCCACGTCAGTGGTAAAGTGATGAGCAGACCTAATTTTGTGGTGTCATACATACTACATGAATTTTATTTTAACCAAAAAATGTGCATATACTTGGATCATTTATAGTCACCACTTGTCAAATGTACAAAATACTCATACTGATGCTCTTCATCTGACCTGGTTTCACTCAGTAATGGAACAGTGTCTAGCAGAGGCGACATGTGCTAGCCATTAGCAGAGCTAGGCGGTACTGTAGTTTGGCGCTTCAGTATCTACCAGTATCAGAATTAAAATAATTTTGAATTGTGCCGAAATAATTAAATTGAATCAAATTGTATTTAAATGTAAGACTTCATGATGCAATAAACTAAAAGAATCACAACTAAGCTAAACTAAAACTGGGTCACACATTTACTGAAGCTCTGATAAATGTCTTCCTGCTTCTGGGCTCACGGATGCCCTGCTTTCAGTTCTTCAGTACTAATTCATTGTGCTGCCATTACATGAATTGTAGCAAGATGCATATGAGATGTTGCCGTTCTCGGTCCATCTTGCTTGAATCATATTTCAGTGGCACTTTCAGATAAAGAAACATATGCAACGTAGTACTAAGGCACTGAGAAATGTTATGGTGAGGTAATTTCTGCTAATGGCCTTATTCGCCCATGCAGGTGAAGTTGGCTCCAGCAGGTGTCCCCCACTGCCTGTGCTCGCTTCACGCACGACAGTCACCTCGTCAGGACTGATGAGGCCTTCTCCGCCCACCTTCACAAAGTTGCCTCCACTCCCCAAACCTTCTGGCCGAGAGCCTCTCCGTGCCTTCAGGCCTGCCAAAGGTGAGCTCACTCTTTTGCTCTCCTGGAAATTGCATCCAAAATCATTTGCTGCACCAACAACAACAAAAAAAGTAAAAAAAGTATTAAAAGAGTAAAAACTGCTTTGAAAGCCCTATACTACAAACAAAAAGCCCCTGCTGATCCTCTTGTACATTGCTATGCCTGCACCCATGGACATGTTTTTCTGCACCATGAAGAAACCACTATGAAACCAGAAGTTATATTTGGGATTTTTGATGGAGTACGTGTTAATATGTATTGTGCTTTTCAGGATCTCAAGTGCAAAGCACCAGGGCAGTCCCTGCTGACGACATGTGTGAAGGAGTAGTTGGCAGAGGTTGGAATTGCTTTGCTGTTAACACTGCATTACACAACAATGTTTTATATCTAGTTCTCCATGTTGAATAATGTTTTGCAGTCAGTTTTCAAGCTGATTTGAACCAAAGTTGAGCTGGTAGCCCTAAAAGTCCTAGTCAGTTTGTTTGGGTTCTGGTATTCCTCTCTAGATGAACTCAAACCAGGAACTCCCAGGGAGGATCCCCATGAGCATCAGATTTTACAGCCCTTCTACAAACCAGACCTCGCTCTCGCTCAGAGCTTCAGACTGCTTAGCTCTGATGACTGGTAAGTCACACCTGCAAAATTCTGAAGCATTTGGTTAGGGCAGGTTAAACAGCAAGTCATTTATGGTGTTCTGCATATATGGTAAGTATGCATGTATTTAGTGAAGTTTTTTCCTCTTTGTCCCTTTTCTTGTAGCATTTTTTACTTTCAGTAGCCGATGGTTACAGTGTGTGTCTATGTTCAATATCTTTATACAGGGAGAAGAAAATTGAAGGGTTGATGTTCATCCGTAGATTGGCTCAGTATCACGCTGATGTGCTTGGCAGCAGGCTTCATGATGTCTGTATTGTTCTTATTCAAGAGGTAAGCCACTATATTTGCTGACTGTGTATCTGTCTTCTGAATTCTAAAATTGGCAGCCATCAGCATGTACACATTACAGGTGATGTTGCTGACAAACTCAAGTCAGAGTTAGCATAGTACTTTGAAATTCCTTTTTTTTAAAAACATTTCTCATTTAATTGAAATTCAGATGGCATATCTAACTGTAATTAGTGATTAAGGTATTTAGGCCTACATAACACATTGCAGTGGTGGATTATACTTATTAAGATGGCGGTGGCAGTGTTGGATGTGGCTGAAACGAGCTGGAACGTCGTCTTTCCTGCAGGTACTGCACCTGCATTCTGCAGTGTCCCGCATGGCGGTGGTGTCCTTGAGGGAGTTGTACTCCAGCCTGCAGAAAGGGATGGACCAGGAAGTGGAGGCTACAGCTAAGGTCCTCCTCCACAAAGCAGCGGAGTCCAATGGCTTCATCAGGCAGGACGTGGACACAGCTCTGGACAGCATGGTGCAGAACTGCACCCCCATTCGGAGCATGAACGCCCTTCTTGCTGGAGGACTCTGGTCAGTTAGCATGCAGTGAGCTTTAAACTGTGGCTTTCAGATAGCAACAACAGTCACAAGAAGCTAACACAACACTGATTATGGCTGCTGTTTTTACTTCTCCATTGTTCTTTCAAAATATTGCCACGACCTATATCAATATTTTTAGTTATTTATCCTCTTAAATATTTTTTTTATTGAGTTCCATCTCCGCTCTGCTGATCCAAACTGCCCTTCACACCACTTAAAGAATAGGCTAGTTAGCTAGCTCACAGAGGACATACAAACATTTTCTGTTTAAAAAATACATATATCAGTCCCACCAGGATTTCGCGGGCCTTTTTTGTGATTGTTGCGGGCTAAAATGTTTGATGTTGCGGGTGTTTTTCAAAAAAATTGCGATGGAAGTTGCGGTGTGTTTTTGCTTTTTTGTGAGTACATTACAATAGGGAGTAAATGTTGTATGGTTTCCTCTATTTAGTAGTACATTTTAATGATCTATTTACCTATTTATTCAGGGTTGCCAACTTTTCAAGATCGCTTGAAGTGAGATTTGAACCTGGAGGGGGTGGCGAACATTAATTGTTGACGGGGGGCGGGGTTAGCGAACGTAAGTTGTTACCAGGCGGCCTGTAAAATGGACACAAATTAATTATTATATCGAGATCAATCGCCAGTGGTTGGCGCCAGCGCGAACTAGTAACTCATAGATATGGATCAGAGATAAATAAACTTTATCTCAGTTTAAAGTTTAAACTTATAAACTTTATCTCAGACCCTCGCCACTTGCGTGCGCTGCAGTGACTTCGCGGGCTACCGTTGCATTGTGGGGAATGTAGTGTTTGTGCGTGCAAAACACCATCGGGCGGCTGTGGCCTGCGGGTCGGTTCTAATAGTAATTAAATATCATCCAGGGGGCCATAGATAATCAATTCGCGGGTCGGATCTGGACAGTTTATCCCCGCTTTCATGTAGTGTACTGGGATACTGCTTTTCCCGATCTTTTTGCCGTTATTTTCGTCGCTCATGCTGCTTTCAGTCTGCTCCTCTTGAACGTATATACGGAAGTAAGGCGGGAGTTTGTCGACGTCACATCAATACGACATCAGTGATTGGTCAAATTATTCCTGCAGTCTCCAAGTTGGCACAGGACTCTTCCCAAGAAACCAGGTTAGTATTGTGATCAGAACGAGAATTCTACAAAGCTTATTCAATTTCCCAGATAGTATTAGATGCTGTGAGTCATGGATCCCTCACTCTCGGTTCTCTCCTGTTTTGGGGTCTGTTCCTCGTCTCAGGCGCTTGGGCCGGCGTATGCTGCTGTTCCTGTCCTCCCACCATGACTTTGATAAGATGGTGGAAAAGTACATCCCTGCCAAAGACCTGGCAACCATCAGGGACACTGTCCTCACTCTGAAATCCAAGGTGGCGATTCATGTTTGGATACATGATGAGGATTTTTTATCCCTTTCAGCAACTATGCCCCATGTTTACTCACTAAACAAAGCTTATTCACAAAACTTCTAGGTGAAACAGACTGCAATAAAAAAACATCTAAACTGTCATGGTAGACATATATTGTAAACAAATAATAAAGTACAGGGCAGTGCGTGACACCACACATTGTATTTACAGTAGGGCATGCACAGTGGTTGAGCATGGTTCAAAATGAACCGGTTTGAAACCTTTGGGATAGAATCAAAGTATGAAGCAACATGTGGACTTCAATATCATCACTCCATGTTTTGTGGTGATTCGTACGTGTGTATTCCCAGAAGAGGACAAAGGTGTCTAGGATTCCAAGATATAAGATGCGTCAGCCTCGTCTGGAGCAGCAAGAAGCTCCAGCCGCACAGACGGATCGGCAGAACACGCAGCGAATGAAGCGCAGCCTTAGGCACACGGTGAGGGACGTGAGCCCAGACGACGCGGCACCTCTGAAAGGTAACGGCTGACCTCGGCAAACGCTCCCCTCCTGTTTCCTGAGAACTTTACCTTACCGCTTACCTATGAACCTCCTTCTCATCAGACCTGCAGCTGAACAGTAATGTTCCAGCCCAGACTAAGACCGATGTCCTCATGGATGATTTGCCCACGAGCCCCAGCAATGCACGCACCCCCAGAAGTCCCGTCAAAAGTTTGATTCCCCCGCTTCATCCCAGCCCCCCCACGGCTGTCCCTACTAAACACTTACTGCCACGACGCAGACGAGCTCCCAGTCTGATCAGAGCACGCCCGTCCCTTTCAAACAGTTCTGGTGAGTGTTGCCTGCTCTTCAGCTTCTACATGTGTGATCACTGCGCTTGCACGTAAATTGCTTTGCTGTTTACACTGCACAACAATTACACAACAATGTTTTAAATCTAGTTCTCCATGTTGAATAATGTTTTGCAGTTACAAGGATGTAACTTTTTTTGTTTCATGTAGTGAGCTTCACTTCACGTTACACTGCGGGACGTCTTCTGGGCACAGGAGGATTCGGCTCAGTGTATGCAGGAGTCCGCAAGGCTGATGGAAAACAGGTGAGCATCAGCACACAATACAAGAATGATTGTGGGACCTAATTTCTATTTTAGATTGTGATTAGAACTTTGAGCTATGAGTTTTCCCTAGAGATCCTTTGTTATTCACATGGCAATCAAGTGGTCAAGTCTAATGTACCTTGACCTTTTTCCACTTTTTGAACACAAAGATCCTGATTATACAATGTGATAAGCTTGGTAATCTGTGGATGAGTATTTATCAGACTCCAGATTTATGAGTTACCCGAGAAGCTGTGGCTACCATCTGAAAGCCCTTAGATATGTTAAATATACTGTCTGTTTTGTGTAAATAACTTCACTTCCTGTGTTTTTTATGTGACCAGATCGCCATTAAATTTGTGCCAAAGTATCACGCAGAAAGGTTCATCACTGTTGTAAGTCCAATACATTTACTTATGTAATATTGCAACAATGTTTGGAAATTTTTAGATGGGTAAAACTGTAAAGGGACTATAAACGCAAAGCTGTTAATTTTCCATTCAGTGACTCCTCACAACACGAATGGAAAACAGTTCACATTTTAGATTCAGGTTTCATCTAATGATTGGTACCAATCCAGATCCCTTTCATGTTAACCTGCTAACCATAATTCCACTATAAAACTTCAAACCCATACTAACCAAGTCTTCCTTAATTTTAGCCCGGCAATACTCGCCGTCTCCCCTTAGAGGTGGCTTTAATGGAGATGGTGTGCAAGCCACCTCGTTGTGAGCATATTGTGGAGCTCCTAGAATGGTTTGAGTGCCACAAGTGCTTCATCTTGATTCTGGAGCGACCCATCCCCTGCATAGACCTGTTTGACTTCTTGAACTTGCACCAACGCCAACTGCCTGAGCCACTGGCACGACGGATCATGCGTCAGGTGGTTCAGGCTGTCCTTCACTGCCATGACCGTGGAGTTCTGCATAGAGACATCAAGGGAAAGAACCTTCTGGTGAACCTGGACACCCTTGACGTCAAGTTGATCGACTTTGGCTGTGGCGATCTGCTTAAGACCGGACCCTACAGGCACTTTAGAGGTTATTCACCATAGGAATGAAATGTGCACCTCAAGTTAAAAAATGGGATCAAATTAGAGACTATTATAATCTTTTTATTTTGTTACTGATGATTCTCTCTCGTTGTCTCAGGCACCATGGTATACAGCCCACCTGAATGGCAGGTTGACAGGACGTATGAGGGCCGTCAAGCCACCATCTGGAGTCTGGGTGTGCTCCTCTACAGTATTATCTGTGGACATCTGCCCTTTGAGAAGGTGGAGGACATTGTTGAGGCACACCTGTGCTTCAGTGGAAACCCATCCAGAGGTGAAAAGGCAGAAGCATCTTCAAGATAACTAGAAAGTCTAAATTGCAAAATGATCATTTATGTAATTATTTAATCTGGTAATGTAATACACAACCACAGATTGATAAAATGGACTAATGAAGAATGGAGAATTGGCAATACAACATTTTGTAACCATCTTAAAATGATAAAAAGTTTTGTTCAGTCTTTTTTGTTAGTGATGGAGGTTTCTGTACAGTTCTGTCATTTATAAACTTTGAATAAGCCATTAGAACAGTCAGATCAGAAGTTTCAGATGGTAATTGATTTTCTTTCTCAACTAATCCCGTTGCTACACACACAGACTGCCGCCATCTGATAACATGGTGTCTTCAAAAGGATCCTGCAAAACGTCCTGTGCTCGAGGATGTTCTTGCACATGAGTGGTTTTTAGAAGGACTTCAGAACTAACTCAGGTTAGACAAGGAGTATAAATGGAACATGTTTGCATACACGATGAGGATTTTTTATCCCATTCAGCCACTATGCCCCATGTTTACTCACTAAACAAAGCTTATTCACAAAACCTTTAGGTGAAACAGACTGCAAAAAAAAAAACATCTAAACTGTGATGGTAGACATATATTGTAAAAAAATATTATAAAGTACAGGGCAGTGCGTGGCACCATACAGTGTATTTACAGTAGGGCATGCACAGTGTAGTCCCAGACCCAGTAGTTAAAGGACAGAGCATGGTTCAAAATGAACCGGCTTGAAACCTTTGGGATAGAACCAAAGTATGAAGCAACATGTGGACTTCAATATCATCACTCCATGATGTTGATGTGGCTTTAGGATCTGGGTGAGATGCCTCAGGATACACAGCTCGAGGCAGGCGCTCCATCCCAGCCGTGGAGTCATGCGTACCTCCTCCTCAGGTTGCCAGCAGGTGAATATTTAAAATCAAACAACAACAAAAATCAAAACAACAACAAAAAAGTGCATCCTGATTGGAACTGCTTTGATGTTTGCAATTTTGATGGTTTTGATGTTGGTTTAATTTGATTGCAGCCTTGTTCATTTTCTGTTTGGACACTATAACCCAATCCTTGTGTTTTCTCTCTTGTGTGTGTTCAGCAAAGACAGCAGCAGAGCACACATCCTTAGCATTGCAGACAAGACGGAGTACGTCAAGCAGCTCAAGGCCCTGCTGGGTTCAAAAGACTTCAGGGAGCGCATCAAGTGCATTGATCAGCTGGTGGTCGACTGCGAAGACAACCCATATATGGTCGTGGGCAACATGTTCCCGGTAACTCATTTGAACTGAATTGATTTTTAATGTTTTCAGCAGCTTTCAGAAGTGATCTGTATAGGGGATCATACGTTGGAGAACATTAAATGCTGGCACATTTTAAATGCTGGCACATCACACTGCTCAGATGTGCCAGCACTGCTCAGAGACAACCTGGCCCAAGTGGTCTAGATCTTAGTCCCAGCTATAGTGGACAATCACCTCAGCTCCAAGAATAACGCCATCTACATGGCAACAATAGGTGCCATTCACGCTCTCATCAATAACCTTGGTGGGTTCTTTTCTCTCTTCACAAAACATCTTGAAGAACACATGCCACTGGGCTTTAGAAAAACAACAACAACAATGATTGTGTTCTGTTTTACCTTTGGGGAAAAGGTTCACACAAATCGGTAAAAGAATGTTCTTGCTCTTTGGCTAGATGTTTGTGGTGCAGATCAAATGGAAATTTCCTTTCATATTAAGGCACAGTCCAATATAAAGAGCAAAAAAAGACTGACAGGAGATCTTGCGTTATCTGACAGCAGATTGTTAAATAATGGAGTTTACAGTGGATGTGCTTAGGCTCTTTTGTTCTGACTAATATTCACTCAAATAATTATGCATATGTGTTCCAAATGACCATTTGCAAACAGAGCTTTGTGCTCCTATCAGATACTGTTCATATATATTTAGTTAAAGTGTAACATTTTATGTGAATAATTAGTTGTTTTGATAAAGCAGGACACGTTTCTAAAAAGAATTACCATACTGTAAATATTGCTGAACTTGACCAACACTGTCCTTGATCTATCTTTGTTCAGATAACACTACTTCTTCAACCGTTTTGCACAAAGGCTCAATTTCTCAGTGGAAAAGCTAAAGTGGATCTTGTTGATAAAGTTGCAGGTAAGTATACAATATACAGTGTCTAATCTTTTGTGGTTGTGTATACAGAAATATTCTACAAATTCAAATACATTTATCAAAAAACAATTATTTCAGAAAGTCATTCCACTGATATGCTAAGAGATGCCAGAGATAAAAAAAAAGATAAAAGATTTACCAGAAATACTATAATTCCTATATTTATTAATAATATTTATAATATTGATAATAATCATTCCAGAGAGTTACCATAGTTACCAAATACTGTCACTTTAATTGAATTAAATCTTTCTAGGTTAAGAAAATGCTTCTGCAATAACCCAGTACTGTCCAGGGTTGATTTATTTATCTTGTTCTTTTTATAGAGCTGGTTAGGGAACTCTACCCCTGCAAGCCACAACTGGTTGAGCAGAAGGTGCTTCCTCTGCTCTGGTACCTCCTGGGGACCTCCAGCAACAGTGGTACGGTCCACGGGAGGGGTGGAAGCGTGAGAGGGGCCACTGTCCACCTGTGCCGAACCGCAAGGGCCTAAACGAGTTTGTGAAGAACCTCTCGATCAACTGAGAGCTGCCAGCCAGACCTCCAGACCAAAATAAACCCCAACATGGTTTCTACTTGAAGATGGAGATGTTTGTGCATTTCTTACTGTGCCTGCACTTTAAATGAAAGAGAGAGGAAGAAAGTCAAATTAGCAGAAAGCTAAATCATTAAACTCAGAAGTCCTTTTAAATAAGGAGCACAGATTTTAGCGAATCACATCAGGTTTAACATGCCTAGGAGCTCTGCTCTTTTTGCACTTTGAAATACTAACACTTATCATGATAACTGTTGTCATGGTGACTATAGATATATATTGTTCTATGATTGTTATTTTCTGTTGACATATCCTGAGATAACTGTGCAGAATGTAATTTATCACATGCACAAGGAACAAGGATCTATAGTCTTTTTGTTGTTTGGTATGTGTAATGTGCCTTTTCAATTAGGAGTCTTAAATGGTTGTTTTAAAAAATTAAAAAGCTATGATTCACAAAATTACTTTTGTACTATAGCCAGAGCTTAATTTGAGCCGGAACAGGATCTGGGAACTCTGGGAATCCAGTAAATTTCAAGCCTACTAATTATAAGTTATGAAAAAATCTGTCTGCGTTGAACCAATTAATTGAACAAATAATTCTATAAAAGACATTTTTTAAACACAAGATCCACATTCAGTCTTCCTAAATCACATAAGAGCTCTCCCTTTTAGCGATGGCTGTCCGTGTCTCTCCTATAAAGCTAGTTATACTTTCACGAGTGACCGTAGCGCGCGACTTCGCACACCTCGCGCGAACGGCGGAGGCGTTTATACTAGCCGCGTCACATGCAGTGTTGTCTGAAACGATATGATGTGGTAGAATAAAGAAACACCCCTCAAAAACAGGAGAAGGAACATCTACCTGATGAATTTTAATGTTGCTTTGTGTTTCAGATTTGAAAAGTGCTGGAATTTAGGCTATAGTACTTGATAATGCACTTAAAATGCACTTCTTCAATTAACTAAGTAAAAAACTGTCATATTGGAGGAACACAAAAAAACTGCAAAGTATAGTGTTGACAGGACTGACTCTGGGGACTCTGTTTTGCCAATATATTCATTCCTAGAGCAGTGTCTCTTAATCCTACTTGTGGTAATTCACATAGCTCAACACACATAATCCACTTCACTAATGACTTAATAAACCGTTTGTTTGATAAGCAGTTGGAGCTAGATCATGTACATTCAATACTTAGTGTGTTGAATCGTGGAATATTTAAAACTGTGTGGAGCAGTTAGGAACAGGACTGAGAAACACTGCCATAGAGTTTCAAGCTCAGCTCCAGGATACCAACAGCTCAATGTTATTCCAATTTTAGAACAATACAGTTGTATAAAATTAAAAATAATTTAATGCTAAACTGTGCAGTGTTGTGGACACAGGACTGAAATATGAAACCCCTGCTTTAGCCCTACACTTCCTCCTCCCTACTCGTAAACTGTGTGGTGACTCCTTCTTCATGGACCTGTAGCACAGGCTCTCACACTGACCTCCCCTGACAGCCGGTGTTCTGTCGAGTTGTGCTTAGCATCGAGTTGTGCTCGTTTGCGGTTTTGCACATGCGCAGACCCACAGGCTTGTCATTTGTTTCTATTGTCATTTTGACCTATAAACATGTAAATGTTTTACATACTGGCTTTGCAAACATGACATGAGGCAGGATTTCATGAGGCAAATTCGTGGTGGTGCCTCCACTTTTCTAGAATGTTCAGAATGGTCAGCGCAAAATTTAAGAGATTTCTTTCCATACTCTCTACTTCACTGTAATCCATGCCTTAAAAACAAACAAAAGATAAGATATATAGCACATTATACTCAGTACTCTATATATAATAGAGATGTACTATGAAATGTACCATTTTACATACAAATAAAATTATAAAAGTTATCCCATCTCTTCTCTCTCCCTATCCATATATAGCTATGGAGAACAGGTGGGATGAGGTATTCAACTTCCTCTCTCAGGGATCATACCCATCTGGGTATAATAACTCCCAAAAATTACATTTGAGGAGGTATGCTTCCAAATTTACTGAAAAGGGTGAGCATTTATTTGTTTAAATGTAGCCAGTGTCTTGGTAAGGTAGCTCTTTAATTATTATACGACTTTAATGAATGTTAATGAATATTCAATGCAGAAGGACAGCTTTTCTTTAAAAGTAGAAAAGCCATAAAATCCAAAGAAGAGGCAAGAAAGCTTTCAGGAATTTCACGCCTCTCCGATTGGAGGACATTCAGGCATCCTGAAAACTCGAGCTGCAGTGTGCTCCAGATTTTACTGGCTTGGCATGACCATTGATCTTGCCAACTGGGTATGTGTTGAAGTGCGTTCTTGTGTGTTTTGAGCTGTTGATAAATCTGCATATCTGTTATAAATGAATGAATGAATGAATGTTTCAATTTATATAGTGCCTTTTCAGGATACCCAAGGCGCTTTACAATTGTTAAGACAGCTACCTCTCAGACAACCAATCACACACCGGCGAGAAGCGGCAGCCAATTGTGCACAGCAACTTGTTTTTATTGAACAGAGAGAGACACAGACACACACTATGGGCATTTTTGCTGTTTAAGCATGGTTACATAAATGTGTCTCTAAACATACTTAATTATAGCATTTTACCCACATGTCTCATATCAAAATGTTCAGAACAATCTCAGTTCTCTTCCTAATGAGGTTACATTGACTTAGAGTATTGCATAAATAAATAATATGGTCCTAAACCTGGAAATATGAGGCATATTTTCAAAAATTCTTTCATATTTTATATGAAATTACACATTTACTAAAAGATCAATAATATTGTTGCTTGAAATATGTTTGCACAAGGGTTTGCTTCACAAAAATAGTGAAACATGTAATATATATAGTAGTATACAAGTATAAATTAGTGTACAAAAATGTGTACACCAAACTACGAAACTCCCATCAAACTCCTGAACTACAGGCTAAATCAGCTTAGCCAAAACCATATCCACTCATCTAGATTATTATATACTATACTTTCACATCTACAAAGCAAGCATATAGGCAAAAGACAAATACGAAATAATAAAAAAATAAGTAAAAATAATTTTATAAAGAATAAATTACGAATTTTGCACAGAAGCAGTTTCTAGCGATATTGCATTTAGTCATCGATCGTTTATATTTTTCATAAACCCCTCAGGAAATCAACACAGGTTCATCAGTAGACGCTAGCTAGCCAGATGCTAGCTAGCTGCTAGCTAGCGAACTAACTACACGGGACCATCGCGAAATTCGCGACCCTATCTGTGATCGTCCGCTATTATAGTGATCAATATTGCAAAATAACATTCATTTAGTCATCGATCATCAACATACCTTCACCATCGCCATGTAGATAAGTAGACGCTAGCTCGCTAGCTAGCGGCCGTCAAAGTCTGTATTTCCGTGTTTGTCCGAGGTGAAACGGATCTAATGCCGTCCTAAAACCCTCCTACATCCGTAAAGGGCGATGTGAGTGATGTCAGCGGTCATGTAATGACTGACACTTGAATCCGCCAATCACAGCAGTCACAGGCAGGAGCAATAACCCCCCCCTTGTGCAAGCCATAAAAGGATTAGCCATATACGGGCGTGCTTCAACTCGGTCATGTATTGCCATCTTGTGGCCAGTCTGCTCAAGCATGAATTAAGATTTTTTTTTAAACAGTTTCCAGTTTTCAAAAACGTTCGAACCGTGTGCCTGCGATGTTGTATCGCTGAGATATTAATAACATTAATGTATATACTCGCACGGTGGCCATCTTTGACGCATGGGTGCGTCAGTAGACCTGGGTGTCAACCACATCAAGCCATACAGAAGAAGCCAAAATGATGACAGGCAAGTCACCACTCAAGAATCTCACAAGATCCTCAAAGAGAATGAGACCAGCACATGTTCTGATGGCCCCAACTCTTTGACCATGGGAGGAGATTTGGAAAGACTAACTGAAGACCTTTACCTGCCACAGAGACCATCAGTTATCCACTTTGCCCCTAAAAAACACACTCAAGTCTGTGATGCAACAACAGAGGTAAATTGAGGCCTACATAGGTCTTGAATATATTGTTTCTTGTTTAGTGTTTATTTGATCCATTCCTTATTATTCAATGAGTCTTTATACAGACATTTTTTCAATTACACAATTGAGAGTATGATGAGTTTGCCTTTCACAGCTTTCTGTATACCAGTCAACAGTGTATGTGACAATAACCCCTGTTGACTGTTGAAGCATCCCCCAGGTTCATCAGCCATACAGGAAAGCATACAAGAAAGAGGTTGTTAATGAGTTCTGTGTTCAAGTTTGACCTGTTGGTCATTTGTTCAGCCTACCCTTGTTTATAGTTTGCATGAAAGGGATTTGGCCTGTTCAAACTATACATGTTGGCCCGTTGGCCATTTTGACCTGTTGGACGTTTGTCAGATGCACTATGTTGCCAAAAGTATGTGCATACTTCTTCTAATGAACTGATCTGGCCAGGCATGGTCATTGTATGGGAGGGAAATCTTAATTCTACATCATGCAATGGCATAGGGAATTGTGTATAGATGGCCCTGGGTTTGAAAGGCCCTGGCGTTAAACTAGGGCAAATGAGAATGGTGTTCATGTATTCACATGCTTTTGGCCATGTAACTGTAATAGTACAGGGATTAGAAAAAACAAATATCTATGCTTTGACATTCATGCTGTGCTTTCAGTTGGAATGTTGTGGGCTGCAGAAGACTGTGGTCGGGTGGAGGCAGTTGTTGGACCATATAAACTGTTTGATTCGTCTTTCCGTACACTGCATGGGACCGAGTGGCTGGCTGATGATGTAAGAGACTAAATCACTGTCAAAATGTATTACAAGAGGAAGTATAACATTCTTTAATGGTTGTTTATTTTACAATGCAGGTTTTTGATGCGTACTTGCACACACTCATTGAAAAACAGCAGGTAAGTGGCAATTATATTTATGTAGCTGTGTTAGGTATTTCTTGCAACATAATTAAAATTTCAGTTGTTCTTAACAGAAAGCTGTTCACCAGCTCTGTGCCGTTATTGCAACATCGTTGTTTTCTGGACAATTCCAGAGACTCAGAAAGGTACTTTCATCACATTTACAGTCTAGCAGTAATGATTATCAGTAACAATAATGACAACTTTGTATTCAACACATTCTTTAGATGACGTTTCCACTGGAGGAAATCTGGATGTGCCCTGTAAACACTGGGGCTCACTGGGTTTTAGTGGTTAGTTTACCTTTCCTTATTTTTCAGAGCAGGTTTGTTTACACTACAAGTCAAATGTTTGGTCAGACCTACTTTGTTTATTTTTATTATTTTTGACATAAAAAAAACTGGAAAGATGCTAAAGCAATGAACGAATGCTGTGCTCTATTTATGCTCTAATAAACAAATATTAGATTCTTTGAAGTAACTGTCCTGTTCATGAAGCAGCACCTATGATGCTTTAACATCAGTCCTGAACACATTCTCACATGCAGAGACCTTGTAGAGAACTAAAGTTCTGAAATAAAGGGTGCATTTAAAATGAAGTATGTTGAGAATTAATTAATATATACAACAACCTTCCCAAATTGTCTTATAAACAAATTAAGGCATAATCCTTTAGATTAAAATGCCTTTTTTTGTGTTCAAACATTTGACTGGTAGTGTACATCAGTCATTATTTGCATGAATCGTACAGAGATATTCTAATTGTGCTATGATGCAGCAGAGTGTTATAATATGACGAGAGAATAACATGAATGAACTAATTTCTTTTAGATTGTCAACATGTCTGACAAGGTCCTTGTGTTGATCGATCCCCTGGCAAATGAAAGTGCACTCGAGCGCAAGCTGCTACGTAACTGGCGGTAATAACATTTTAACATTGCTATTTTACAGTGCTAATTTTGGAGCTTTTTTCTGAAAAGAACTGGTGTGATGTTAAACTGTGTTCTTCTATCATTTTTTAAAAACAATAATTAGGAACTTCTTAAGGATGACAGGCCATGGAGACCAGGAGCCTAAATGGACAGTACAAACAATACTGCACAACAAGCAGCAGGATTCCAGCAGTTGTGGGATTTTAGTGTTGAGGGTAAACCTTTTGAAAATAATGTGATGGGCATTTATAAGTAACTGATATTACTCTTACCATGTAAAATGCCACTTTGCAGTTTGCAGAAGATTATTTCCAGAGGAGAAACATCAGCGCTGTCCAGACATCCCCACAAGATGTTACCAAGGCACGACTTGAAGTAGCCTGTGCACTGCTGCAGTGTAAAGTTCAGTGGTATCAAACACTGCATGAAAGCAGTGCCATAAAGTTTTCTTTAGTCAAAACCCATATAAATCCATATTCCATCATCTGACTCAAAGGTAACGAAACTATCAATCTGTGTCCTGTACCATAAAGCTACTGCAGAGACTCTTTACTACATGATTATTTCTAGAGAATGAGTGCTACAGTTTAAAACCATACTAAAATCATTGTTTCTAGGGAATGCAGATGATTACTGTGTGGTGTGCTCCTTGCTGGAATCTGATGCAGACAAGAGCATGATTGAAATGGTAATGTATAACATAAGCATACTTTGTATTATTAGACAACTGGAGTAGTATTAGTACTAATATGTACCTAATGGCTTTTTTTGGGGGGTAGGTGTAGTGTGATTTCTGCAGTAGGTGGGCACATGTTGAATGTGCCGAATACAACAAAGACACTAGTCTTACATATGTGTGCAAAAAATGTTACTGTTGTAAAAAGTTAGTGTTGTGCTTGGTTTATATACAAGTTCTAATAAAGAAGTTCTAATAAACTGCATATCCATGTTTCCCTTGTCCATACAGTGCACACAGAGTTAGTAGCGATGTAAAAAAAAAAAAAAAAAAAAAAGATGGGTGTGATGCTGGGCGCAGGGAGACGGACGAGGCACGAGTCCAATAGTCTTCCACAAATGTTATTTTATTTAATACAAAAATAGTCCAGACAGCGCACGTATAGCTTACACTAAGGCTGGGCGATATGGAGCAAAAATAATATCTCGATATTTTTAAGATGAATGGCGATATACGATATATATCTCGATATTTTTTCTTCCCAAAAGGTAATAACAAAGAGGCAGTAATAAGTCAAATCTAGTCCCAAATGATTTGAGCGAGGAAGAGAGGCGGGGCAGGGCGGAAGTTGTTAAAAAAGAAACTCAAGTAAATTCACTATTCATAGTGTTGTGCGTGAATGATGCGTTCATTGAACACGCTCATTGTGTTCGTTGAACTGAACGCAACACATTTTTTAATAACTTGAACGTGAATTAGTTCACGTTGTGTCATGAACGGTAGACATCACTGTAAATCAGCGTTTCTCAAAGTGTGGGGCGCGCCATTTTGGTGGTGGGGCATAGAATTTCCCCATCTTCTGAGGTGGGGAATTATTGAAAAAGTTTGAGAACCACTGCTGTAAATGAACGTTGGAATTTGTTTTCCATTGAAAACTGAGTGACATCTGTTTTCTCTTTTGAAACGCAATGAGAGAAAGTTCATCCCTCGCTGGTGCCACTTAAATCATGTATCACCAGACAAATGGTTTTGACGTTGTGTGCGCAATGCATTGTGGGCAACGTAGTGTCCGGCTGAGAATAGTTAACATACTGGCTAGTTAATAACATACTGGCTTCCGCACGACGTTACCCGTGATGAATTGCAGCAGAGCGGGGTAGGCATAGCACATATAGTACGTATAGTGATTTCTAGCTTGTAGTTGTCACGTCTGGCTCCGCCCCTTCTAGTCTCGTCGTTTTTATGTTTTCCTTGTTCTTGTCACGCCCCTCTGTTTCAGCTGTTCCGTGTTAGCTCGTCTTAGTTTTACAAATGTGTGTGTGTGTGTTTGTATTGCCTATGTAAAGACTATACCTTCGGGGATCATTGTCGTTTCTTTATCTCCTAGTTGGTGTGTATATATAGCCTATGTCCAGACTATACCTTCGGGGATCACTGTCGTTTCTTTATTTCCTAGTTGGATGTGCACGGCCGTATTCACGCCTTATCTGTGATTCGTGGTTTTGATTAGCTTCGTGTTTGTGTGTGGTTAAAGTCTCTGTTCCATTTTCAGGTTCGTAGTGTTTTAGGTTTTCAGTTCATGTTTGGTCTCTGTGTTCTCTAACGTGGTATCGTGCCTGGCAATACATGTATGTTCTGTTAGTCTTCATGTTCATGTATGGCCGTTACTTGCTTCCCGTGTGTTTGTTCATGTCGGTGTATGTAACAATTAGTTGTACTCTTGTTTGGTCTAGTTTTGTGCCCTTGTCATTTCCGCTGCCTTTTAGTATATTAAGCGTTAGTTCTCTATTCATCATGCCACGTCATTCGCGGTCCACTCGCGTGTCGTCTGCAAATGTAAGATGTGAAATAAAATCGAATGAGATTGTACTCTCTACTTCGCATTTGTGTCCGCCCCTTGATTGCGCAACAGCCAAATCGTGAAAAAAAGCATTTGAATATCTCACGAAAAAAGTAAAATGAACTGAACTTTGAACTATTTCATAATTAAAATTGTGAACTTTGAACGTGAACTGTTCACTTTGAGCATGTATGAACTGAACTTGAACTAGTTCAGAAAAGCTGTGAACTGGCACAACACTGACTATTCAGTATGGAAGTAAGCGGTTTCGTACGCAACCCATAACACGTGTAACTAACGCGACATAGACTATATCGATATAACGATATTGTCTCATCTTATATCTCGTATGAAAATATATCGATATTTCTCAAAATCTCGACATATCGCCCAGGCCTAGCTTACACACATGAACGTATAAGACTGACATAAATGACTAACAAAGACGAGCACGGGACACTGCGCGAACGCACATTAAATAGACAAACCACATAAGCGCCGAGTGTTCACGAGATGAGCCACAGGTGAGACTGATGAACACACTCAGACACAACCACACCGACGGAGATCCTGTCTACGACTAGACGTAGACAACATAAACACACGGCTGAAAGCTGAAACACATGTACTGAAACACATGTACATAAACACATGTACTGAAAGCATGATTTGATAAGGAAAGCATTATTTGATGTATGATATCAGCCTATCGAGATATGCTCACCATGTAAAATATTAATAAGGAAGCTATAATAGATTTTAATCCACGCTTCCCTTGTCCATACTGTCAGGGTTGGACCCAGGACCGTTCCTCCGGTCGCCACAAGGAGGAGCCCGCGAGCTAGACCTGGGGGCAATCAGGCACTATAGGCTGCAGGTGTTTGCAACCTACTTAAGGCGAGCAACTTCAGCAGTCCTTTGCTGAAGTTGTTAGTTGTATTCACGCTCGCAGCCTAATTAACCTAATTAGTCCCTAAATGCACATGTAATGTAATGAAAACCAAAGGAATGATTGTTGAATGTTGGTTCAGGCCTAAAGAGCTTGTTCTTATCAAATTTAGATAACACTACACTAATCAATATTTTTTTTCCTTAGGTGACAATTCCACATCCTGTCAGTTGAGATCCAATAATTCAGAGACAGTTGACAAAATGTATTTCCCAACCTGGGAATAAGGGTAGTGCGCTGTCCACACCAATCTGTGGTGGGGAGTTTGACATCTTCAATGGGACTGTGTGTCTACTGGAGAAGAAAAAGACCAGGAGCAAGAAACGGCAGTTCTTTACCCAGATTTTCCGAGGCAGTTCGCTTAAAGCCTGGAAGAGAGAACGGACCAAGATGTTTGCATCTGGTGATGGTCCTGATGGAGGTTCTGTGGGTGCTGTTAAGAAGCAGAATGAGGAGGAAAGACAGGTTGCTGCTGAGCCCACAACCATCACTCTCAGTCCACTTTCAGTTACAAGCTGCACGTCAACATCCGTTACATGTGATGTGGTATCGGACGAGTCCACCACTGCATTTGAGCCTGAAAGGCAGGATCAGCTGTTTGTACGTGTCTTTCTCCTTTGAGGGTCATGATATCAGCTACCCAGCCAAACCTTTCCTGCTGGAAAAAAATACAGGGGCCTTTTGGACAGGAACCCTAGAAAACGTTAACCGGGTGAGTGACAAGATGCTGCATATTAATAACAACCCAGATCATCAATGACCTCAAGAACAGGGTAGATAATTAATTTACATTTGTTTTATAGTATGGTTCATTTATTTAGTATGTCAGGGTTAGTTTTTTATTTAGTAAAAAATAAATGAAATAAAAACAATACCACAACTTAGTCAAGGGATCCATTTGAGAGACCAAACTTCCCAATCAGTGTGGCCAAGGGACTCTGTAAACATTGTTCTGTAGGAGTGAATAGAGCTGGAAAAATTGCTGTATGTCTCATTATCCCATGAGCAACGCACACATGAATCATCTTAACTTTTATTTATATGATGCTTGCTTGTTCTAGGTATTTCCAGGTCTTAAAGGGAACGCCGGCTGATAACATATGTAAGCCTTAATATCGTGTAATTACTCTAAATTATTAAGACACGTTGTAAAAATTCACAAAAAGTAGCAGATTTATTAGATTTTCTGTAAAATCCCGCTGCACGTAGGTCGCCATTTTTATAACTGCTGACGGGCGCAGCAGGTAGTGATGTCAAATGGTTGCAGTGACTGGCCGTCGCGCTTGAGCACAGCTAGCTAGACCTGGCTACTGTTCAGCCTTTTCAGCTTGAGCCAGAACGCAACATTTCTGACATCAGCGGCTACAACACCCACCAAGTGAGTGACAGAGAGAATCCAGCGCATGTTTATGTTCACGTTTCTTCGTGCGGTTCTCGCTCCACATTCTGGGGCTTTTGGACTTTCTGTGTGGGAAAACTGTGGGCACTGCATTGTGTTTTAGTCTATGTTTAAAACCAACAGCACCCGTCAACTCTCACCAGTCGGGCTCTACTGAATGACTCTACTGAGAGAGCAGAGCCGCGGGTCTTTTGGTAGCTGTGTTCGTCCACACGCTGCTTCCCAAATTTTTCTCCTCTTTTTATCTTTGGGAAAACTGTGAAGACTAATATCAGTCTTCCCACTGCCTTTCGACTGGAAATAACATCCAACGGCAACACAGTGTGGCATGGTTTTTTTTAAGGTAGCTCAGCTAACTAACATTAACTCTAGTGATGTCGGTCGCGAACGATCCGGCTCTAAGAGCCGGCGCTTTGAAGTGAACGATTGGAACCGGCTCCACAATGGGAGCCGTTTTAGGATCCTATTTGGGAGCCGCTTTTCCCTTCAGTATTGCGCTTGTGCTCTGCAAGTGCCACAGTTTTTTTCCCAACATCGTTTTTATTTGTCCTCCGGTGCCTCGCTGTCTCTCCCTCTCCTTGCACGTATTGCTCTGCTTCTGCCAGTGGTAGAGAGCGGAGAGTTTATTTCCTCAGTCGGTGCTTAAGCTAAGTTGATACCAGCGCGAGGGTCCGTGCGCCCTGCGTGAGGACCCCCGTGCGAAGTGAGGTCGTGCACCTCTTCAGCGCAATGAACAAAGTTATGTATGCCGGGTTCATACACCTTTACAAGGTGGAATTCAAGCACTTGTACGTCACTTTTCAATATTGAAAAAGGCCATTTTCAATATTTCCCAGCACCTTAAACTTAAATATTTATACATATACTCAAAATTATTCGAAATAATTTGCTTGTTTATCACATCGATTCAATCAGACAGCTATTTGTTGTGAAACAAAATACAGTTACATTTTCAAGTACTTTAGCACTTTTCAAACCTGGAACACAATGCAACATTAATTTTTGTCAGGTAAATGTTCCTTCCCCTGTTTTTAAAGGGTGTTTCTTTATACTACCACATATCGTTTCGGACAACACTGCAAAGAATGTCTCCACGGCCCGCATGTCAAGCGTGTGCTCCACACATCTGACCAATCACACGCAGCTTTCAGTTAAAAATGTGGTGGTAAAACACTGGAAAAAAGTTATCTCCACTTTTTTTGTGGAAACTGCAGGCAATTGGCCAAGCTGTATTGCGTTCTATTTTGGTGCTATTTTGTGATAATTTAATAATTGGTTATAATAAAAGTTTTATTTATAAAGCATTGTTATGCAGCATTTTTACTCATCACAAGTGCTTAACAATGTCAATAATGAAACAATGTTATAAAATTAGGTTTAAGCTATTAATTAATAATGTAAAAAATATATATGGGGAGCCGTTTGGGAGCCGACAAGAGCCGGCTCTCCACAGTAAGAAGAACCATTAGAGCCGCATCTCAAAATAGAGCCGAAAATCCCATCACTAATTAACTCCTTCCAACCGCAGTCAAGTTTAGCGTGCTGCAACCATTTGACGTCATCTACACAGCAGGCATTGCGCGTCAGAAAACATGGCTGCGCCCATATGTCAAATATTTCGAATAAAAGTGTTGATTTGTAAATAAATTTGCTGCTTTTGTGATTTTTTTTTACATGTAATTAATCTAAATTATTAAGACATCATATTAAGGCTTACAAGTGTTACCAGCCGGGGTTCCCTTTAACATTCTTTAATGCCCGTGTACTGCTGCAAAGTTTAGAATATACACTTATACCTCTTGAACTCTTAGGAGTTTAGTCTGTACACGCTTCAACCTCACACTGAACACCGTTAATTAACTAAATGTCAGTAGTTATGCTATAGCTATGATGATCCTGTGGAGGACCCATGCCACTGTGGAGATCTCGTCCCAACTCCTTTGATCTAATCATAGTACAGATCCTCGCCCATGCCCATCTCTTGCATTCCCTCAAACACCTATTAGTCAGCAGTTGGCAAATATAGAGTGATACATTTTTAAAGACTTTGGTAAGCTTAGGTAATTAAAGCAGTTTTTAATAAATGATAATAAGGAAAGAAGGTAATGTTAATGTCTACCTTCTCCACCTGCAGTCCTGCGTTCCTTGTGCACAGCAAACAAACTGTACTGGCTCTGCTTGCTTCAGGGATGCTGTGTGGGAAGCGGCCGCATGCACCATTCTGGCCACTAGTGAGCTTCATCCCCTGAATACTGTTGGTCTCCATGGATACTCCTCTCATTCACCTGTGTTCCAACAGCCTCATCACCACACTATACAACACTTCCAGTGTCTCCCAGTACATGTGAAGTACTGCCATCACTTCCTGGTCTGCATATCAAGTCTATGTTACATTATGAAAACATTTTGTCTGACATGACATAAAAACGGAATAATATGACATTTATCAAAATGTATGATTATGTTCATTATGTTGTAGTCTCTACATGCAGACCACCTTATTATTTTGGAGACATACACCATCAGAATGGCACTTCCAGATGTGTGTACAGCTGTGTGGAGAATTCCTTCATGGTGTGACGCATGTACAGAGGTGGCAGGAGGCAGAGGCTGCAAACTGAAAGCTTCATTATCCATGGTAAAAAGAAACACCAAGACTCAGGCCAAACGGCAGTAATAATGTAGATAGCAGCACTTTCATGAAAAGGGACATTTCAGACCTTAGTATTGCAAAAAGTATTTGTATTCACAATTATTGTATTAATGTTGAGGACATCTGATTAATATGAAAATATTGATTTCTTCAGAAATGCATTTTATGATCATATTCAGAGAGCTGCCACTGTGTACGTAATGGGGTTGAAGAAAAACATTGCCCAGATCTTGAAAAAATGACCAATAATTATAAAGAGCTAATGCTTGAGATGAGAAAATATGATTTTGTGATTGATAAAAATATCCTTAATGCTGTGATGTACACGGAGAAATGATACATTTAAGCAAAAAATTTGAAAATGTCAAAGTCCAATTTGAATCATTATAGTGGACCCATGTGGGTTGGAGTCCTGCCAAGCACTGAACGATTCGGTGAACGAATCTTTTGAACGAATATTTTTAGTGAACTGATTCTAATGATTCAGTTCATCTAAAAGAACTGCTGTGCCCATTACTAACAAATAATGTTACTCACGATCATGGACGTAGTTTTGATTTCACAAGTGGGGGGGACACAACCTGGGGTGGCGAACTGTTAAGCGGGGGGGGGGGGGGGGGGGGGGGGTGCTGCATGATCCTAGTGCTAGATTTGTCGCTATTTGGATATTGGTTTTTTTACCGTTAAAAAGTGGGGGGGACATGACTTTGTCACTACTTAGATATTTGGTTTTAACTGTAAAAACTGGGGGGGACCAAAACCGGCTTTTGAAAAAGTGGGGGGGACATGTCCCCCCCGTCCCCCCCCAAAACTACGTCCGTGCTCACGATCAATGGACACACAATTAATTAGAAAAACGACCACATCGTGCCGCTGCCTCTATGTACTCCATATGTGCGAGCTATAAACTGGTGCATTACGGTTGCCACCTAACGGCAGAAATAAGAACTGCAGGCAATACGCTAATCTTCAAATAAAACGAACTTTAAGACTGACAAGTAAATAACATTCGTTTGTAGACAATTATCCGTCCAATGAGTAGAGATGTCACGTTTTGTGGTTAACTCTGACAAGCATACATTACTGCTAATTTAATTCATGTGGCAGAATATTTATTTGACAGCAGTTAAATAAAACGACAAGGTATTATGGGTCATTTAGTCCAATACTCCGCAAAAGGTAATTATTTTGCTAGCGTTTGCTTTCCCCCTTTTACGTTGCTAAGTGTTTCTGCATATCGGAGTCATGGAGAAAAACATGTTTTGATATCAAGGTAAATCGCCAAGGTGAAACTCCAAACAAAATATCTAAAATCCCTCAGTCGTTTACCGACCCCCAAAGAGACAAGACACTTTTGCATTTGCTGTGGAAAAAAATCAACAAATATCTCCAAATATCTACAAATTAATATCTTCAAACAATTAATATCTCAATTTAATATCTTCAACGTATTAATATATTGAATTAATATATTTACCGAATTAATATCTCGAATTAACATATTCAACGAGTTAATATCTCGAATTAATTTGTTTAACCTGTTTAAAATGTTGTTTTCCCTGCCTTTCACTGGGCTGCGACCAGTGCTCCTTTGTGCCACTGGAGTTTCGGCCGTTGTTTGGTCTTTTCTCGTTTACAGGCGGCGGGGTCCGAGATCAACAGACGGAAGTCGAAGCTGCAGCTCATACCGACACCTGCGACGGTAAATTAGGCAGCTAGCGACGAACACACCCCTATATTCGCAAGCTGGTTTGCTACATTAAACTAGCTACTTATCACTATGTTACTTAGCCTAAATAAATTGGCTACCCTTTAACGGCAAATTTAAACTAGGTTGCATCAAAGTTTTTAATATTTCAGTGTTTTTTTAAACATCTTCCTTAGGACATGATCGGGAGCCTTTTGCATTGGACGAAGGCATCTTTGAGACGCTCCATACCCCGATCCGAGAGGTAGTTGGCTATTATTGGTGAAATCTTTCTTAGCCAGCTTCATTCTGTTTAAATCAAATCAAATCAAATATATTTGTATAGCGCTTTTCACAACACGTTGTCACAACATGTACAGGATTTAGGGAAGTTTCTGTGCAGAACTGTAGCATGCATTGTTTATTTGCATGCTGGTCACAATAATTGTAAAATGCAGGTCTTGCACATACTTGTCTAGTCGCAAAGTAACACGTATTTGGTTTTCTCCATAGTTGAGGCTTATACAGACTCGCCAAGGATTGGACAGAGCACATAGGATGTTTGCCTTCACCTTCTCACGAATGGGTTCTTCAGCTACACAGGTTCCCTTAAGTTTTTAATGTGTATCACAGGCACAAAAATATTTTGTTACCTGAGGGTTTATAAGGGGTTTGTCCATTTCAGTGGTAAAGTTATTTTTCTGCTTGACTGCAGGTGGTGGAGGTGAAGCTCCAGCACAAGTCCATCTACAGTGGGCTGGAGAGTGAGCACTGGTGGGTGCTCAACAATGAATTCTACTGGATAGGTGCAGAGGTGAGTCATGGGAACAGGTTCACAATTTCAGTAAGAATGGACATGCTACTGTAAATGTCCCTTCAACCTAATATTTTCCTTGTATTTGTAGCTTACCCTCCACCACTTTGCCAGCGCTAGTGCCGTGGCCTGCATCAAGGTAACAAAGAGTCTTGACTATAAGCATCTTTCACTAGCTTGTCCCATTCTGAATTACACTCATCAGCATGTCCTCTGTTAATTCAGCGGAGGGGATCCAGCATCACAGACGCCACCATCTACCTGCGCACCTGTTCAACAACAACGTCGGTGCAGAATATTTTTCTGGTTAGTGCTTCCTCCTTGAAATGTGAAATGAAATGTGAAATGTGCATATTTTGTCAATTGTGATTTTTACACCCCAATCGAAATTTGTCCTCCGCTTTTAACCCATCTGTGCAGTCAGAACACACACACACACTAGTGATTACTAGGGGCTGTGGATCACACGTGCCCAGAGCGGTGGGCAGCCCTAGCCCGGCGCCCGGGGAGCAGTTGGGGTTAGGTGCCTTGCTCAAGGGCACCTCAGTCATGGCCTGTCTGGGAATCGAACCCACGACCCTCCGGTCACAAGTCCAGTTCCCTAACCGCCAGGCCATGACTGCCCACTCCTTTCTGATTGCATTTAGAATTATTTGTGGTGAGGTTTTTAGAAAATGATATCTAAAGGCATTTTTATTGTGTGTGTTTTGTAGCAAACGGTGGTGTCCACTTGGTTTAAGGGTGTCTCCATTGGTTCGGATGACATTTTCAGGTCATCCGAATCTAGTCACACCCAGACCCTGGAGACACCGAACCCAGCTGTTTTTTCCAGCAGTCCATCCCCACCGAGAGCACCCCCTCAACGACCACCTCCAGGCTTTTAAACACCTACACATGAATTGAATTCTTATATAAATTCATAATTTCACAGTGTGGCATGCGTTTTATTTTTCTACGTAATTTAATATTTTTGCTTGCATGTGTGTTTTTCAGATGCTGAAGGTTTTCCCATAACCACATGAGGACTAGATGTTGGTCTTTTGGGACACAGAGGTAGAACATCACATGGACTGATCACCCACCTGGAGCGTTTTACATCTGCCCCTTCTCTTTCCCCCAACACTCTGTTTCATCTTTTGAGGTTTGTGTAACCCTAACTCATCTTCCAGATTTCTCATGAAAACATAAAGCTGTGTGTAGTCTTTATTCTGCTTTTCTGTCTCTTTCGTTCTGTCCATCATGTGGGTCTCCAGTGCTTCTTCCTGGATTAGAGACTACCGACAGCTGTGCAACCTGAATTTCACGCAGGCTCCCAGGACAAGAGGACTACTGCAGTTTGTGGACCAGGACAGAATAATAAGCCTTGACAAGATGTGCATCAGGATGATGAGAGACTTTATGATCCACGCCAGAGAACAGAGACAAGACCAGAGGACTGAACGGCATCAAGAACCGATCGTCGGGATTATTAGAACAATCACCATCGTCAGTGTGCAAGGAACTGTGAGGAAAGCCCGAAAGAATCACCATTCGTGGACTATTCATCATCACCGTGGACAACCATCAGGATTACAGATTCGACCATTTTGGGATTTTTGGTTATCAACAGCAGATTATCAGTGCTCCTGTCATCCTCATCAGACCTCTACAACTAACTCAGAATGCTGCAGCACGACTGGTCTTCAATCTTCCTAAGTTCTCACATGTGACTCCTCTGCTACGCTCTCTTCACTGGCTTCCAGTAGCGGCACGCATCAGATATAAAACATTGATGCTTGCTTACAAAGCCAAAAATGGACTGGCCCCTCCCTACATGATGTCCATGGTCAAAAGCCAATCCGTACAGCGAACACTCAGAAACTCAAGCTTGGCTCGACTCGAAACTCCATGCTTAAAGTCTCATGGAAGACAAAGCTCCAAACTATTCTCCGTCCTGGCTCCAAGATGGTGGAACGATCTTCCATTAGCTGCTAGGACTGCAGAGTCTATTGCTATCTTCAAGCGTAGACTGAAGACCCACCTGTTTGTTGAGTTCTTACCAGAGCACTAACTCAGCTGATACCACTTGCCGTGGTTCTTTAAATGGTATGTCTGTCTGTGGTTATTTGTGCTTCTTGGCAAATGTCTAACTTGCAAAAACACTAGGTAATGACATTGACTCCTGTAGTTTAGTAGTAGTCTGACTCAATGGTATCTTGAATTCTGGCCTATTCGTACTATTTCCTAGGATGAATTCTGTGATTGAATGCAAAGCACTTTGTAAGTCGCTCTGGATAAGAGCGTCTGCTAAATGCCGTAAATGTAAATGATTTTGTAAATTGTTAGTGAAATAGTTATTATTGTTTTATAAATATTTATCAGTAATGTGATTGTGTTTTAATTGCAAAGGAGTCATACTGTCTTGTATTTTACCTTTGGTGTTACTCATGTAATCATCAGTATGCTTAGTCTGATTGTGTGGTTTGTGTGTGACTTGTGTATTAGTCTGTATAATTTGATTTTGTGTTTTTGTGTGATTTTGTGTATTTAACCAGGCCACCCGAAGGGGACTGGTTCCTGCTGGATACCACGCACCTATCCGGATACAAGCACCTGCCGGTGGATGTACTGATGCCAGGGTTGGACGTGCCATTGCCACAAGAGGTCGTGCGGATGCTAGTTCCTATCAGAGGCTCACCATCTACACTGAAGGGACTGTGACTACTTGGCCGGGGAACGAGAACTGTGACTACTACTGTAGAACTGTAGAACCACCCTGCGCACCACGGACTTGTGCTAACGGGCCGCCCAATGGAGGATGGGTTCCCTTTTGAGTCCTTGGTCCTCCCGAGGTTTCTTCCTATTCCCCTCCATCATAGGGAGTTTTTCCTCGCCACTGTCGCCATTGGCTTGCTCATTAGGGATTTGGACCCATAAGATTGTTAATCTTGTAAAGATTGTGAAAAGCACTATACAAATAAACTTGACTTGACCTTAATCATTAGTGAGTTATAGGCTAATTATGTTTTAGGTTGAATGTATCCAGTTATGATATTTGAGTGATTCACTATTTTCCCAGCTAGCAACACTAACCATGCCGATACCTGAATTTAGTAAACTATAGTG